>NC_141611.1:19480865-19780865 GCF_047967505.1 Dipteris shenzhenensis
TGAGGATCTAACACTTAATCAGCAAAACATAATAGAAATCGGCAGGTGACTCACCTTCCAGCCAACCCCCAGCAGCCCATTCCTATGGTGTCCCATACCACCAGATCCGTTTCCAAGGATCCATCGGCACAATGTCTCATGCTCGGCCTTGTAGAAGGAAGGAGTCTAGGCTCAAGATCCAGACCAGACCAGACCAGACCAGACCATCCAGTGGTGTGTGCAGACTGGATACCAGCACAGTAGCCTTGGCCACTCTTATTTAGAAGAGCATCCCGCTTTATGGAAAGCATTCTGGCTAAATGTAGCCAACTGACCCTTTGCTAGCGTTAAGGTCCTCTAGTATCACATTAGCCTGATTCCCTTAATCCCAGGGCCCCCTAACCCTGCTGGATTAAGTCCACTAATCCGAGGGATTTTGTGTAGGTACATAACACCACACCTCACAGAGATGCTGAATTTTTTTGTTTGTGGACATGGCCCACACCCAGGATGTCAAGAGCTGCATCATTGGACGGAGCATTCCTTCTCCCATGAAGTTATAGCATGCTTGTAAATAATTCATTTCTAGGAGTTGTGTGCTTTTACGGATCACTGCCCATAATCCTAACAACCAAATCCTTTTCAGTAATAGCTAACGAGGCATTAGTGTACATGATGTGCTTACTATACCATTTATGCTTGTTCGTAATTATGTATCTCCTTACCAATTAATAATTTACCAGCAGATGCTAAGGATTTAATACTGCTCCCTTTGTTTTCAGGCATTTGTTCATGATCCTTTGATAAATTGGAGGCTTTTCAACATTAATGAGGTTCCTCAAATGGGAAACCTTTCAACTATCCGGGGTCCAACAAATGATGGTTATGGTGGATCCACAGAACTTCCATCTCCTCCCCAACGTGGAGTAAGGGAACGTGAGTTGTTACAGGTACTGCAGAAGATGTTAAAGTAATACCAACTCAATTTTGCGAGATTATCGGAGTATTCTGGTTATGTTACGAAGTTTTTGTCGTTTGCTACTAGGCTTGCTTTGACCTTGTAAATTTTGTATACAGGCTGTAGGACAGTTGGGTGATGCAAATGGAGTGCTGAATGAGCGTGCTGTAGCCGTAATGGCACGGATGACAAATAAACTCACTGGTCGTGACTTCTCGCCAAGCACATTGTCCGGTAGCAATACAGCAAACAGCGCCTCTTTGGCAGATCGAAGTGGAATAAATGTTGGTGAGATACGTGATGTGGAACCAGGACTTAGTGTTAAGGTGCAAGTGCAGAAACTCATTGATCAAGCTATGTCTCATGAGAATCTTTGCCAAAGCTATGTTGGGTATGTTTTCCTTCTCAGTTTCTGAGTTTCTAAATGATGCACAATCTGCTACATCCACACACAAATTCAACAGATAACGTCCATTACAGCAAAAGTATTGGAAGTTTATAGAAGGCATACTAAAAAAAGAAAAATCAAAAGGACCTCCCCTGAGAAGAAGAAACCCCCCCCCCCCCCCCCCCCCCCTCTCTCTCTCTCTCTCTCTCTCTCTCTCTCTCTCTCGCTGTGTATGTGGACCAAATTGGGTTAGACCTCTTCGTACAAAGCACTGCCCATAAGCTCAGCTAGAGCAATCATAGGTATCTAAAGAGGTTCTTAGTCACACATGAGATAGAGAGGTGATAGAGATCTTAGGTAATGGAAATGGAGCCACAGCTTCATAGAGTGCCCCACCTGCTGTCAGTTTTAGCAAATGCTGTAATGTCAAGATTGCCTGGCTTCCTTCTGCAGTCTAGAACCCATGAAGGCTTAAATGTGCATGCCCTCGCATGCACATGTGGGCCTTTGAGTTCAGCCCTACATTAATGAAGAAATGGAGCAACAGCACTTACAGAATTGAAAGAAGAAAAGTCTATCAGTTCATTTTTTAGCTGCACATATCATATGTTTTAGCTGCACATATTATGTAATCAGGCATTTTTTTACTTTTGGGTATTAGGGTGACCATTTGGATTAGGGACCTTGTGGCTGAGATATGGTTTGTTTCAGCCTCATAGACCCCTTAGTCTTTGTAGATGTTAATACTCTCTCTCTCGCTCTCTCTCTCTCTCTCTGGCTTTGGCTTCTGAGCCTGAGCCTAGTCTTAGATCTCAGACCCCAATATGCTACAGCTCTCAGCTAGTCTCTGGATTATATCTGATTTTGTTTGAGCTATTGAGATCTGTAGAGTTATCAGGTTTTCCGTTTTTCAGTTTAGCAGTATTAGTACTCAGCAAGGGCCTGAGCGTGCCCTTTGCTCCAGCCCACTGGGGCTTGTATGAGATCATCCTTTTGGTGTACTTTGTACCTTGTCCCATAGGCCCGTCAGGTCTTCCACGGACGTTAATACATCTCTCTCTCTCTCTCTCTCTCTCTCTCTCTCTCTCTCTCTCTCTCTTCATTGCTTGCTCTCCCACTCCGTCTGCCCGCGCCCCCCCTGCCTGCCTGCTCGGTGCCTTGTTGTGCCTTTCCAGCCTACCTGCTCCGCACCCCTTCTAGCCATCCTGCACATATCGCGCACATTCCACCAGAATTCGCCCCCTTCCCCCCTGCATTTTCACCCCAGCCTCTCCCCCATTCAGTTACTCATCCTAAATCGCCACATTGCTGCACTATCAAAGTCTTTGGGGATGGAGGGCGTTAAGGGCTTTGTGCCCTTCTCCCCACCATAAATTCAGCAAGAAAGCTGCAGAAAACAGGAATGGAACAGCAAAGCGATATGGCAGAACGAGAAAAAGGAGAGAAGAAGAGAAGCCAAAAAATCAGCAGCTCAAATAACAAATGAAAGGAGAGATTGATGACATCACAACTGCCACAATCGTAGCGGTCCACAGACAAGATAATATGGCAGTGCAGAAGCTTGCATCTGCAACAGCCTCAGCTTCAGCCGTAGCCTCAACATCATTTCATCATCATCGACACCTCCTTTGGCATCGGCATCGGCATTAGTACCAGCCCCGACGTGCCCTGTTAGTCTGACTCCACAATAGCCCCTATGCGTCCTTACAGTACTTGTTGTCGCCGCTACCCCTTAGCCAACCACCCTTTCTATCTACAGTCAGGCTCACCTCAGCCATCTTCTTGATGCCCCCCATCACTCTTAGTCTTCTGTCATCATCACCCCTCTGCCTCTATCCCCTATTACTCAGCCTCCCTTCATACCCTATCCATACCAGGCTTCAGGCAGATTGGGATAAGCCTGGAATCAGCTTGTTATGGAGGTTCATTGCCTACGTGCAAGAGAGAGAGTGCATGATTGTTTTATACATAGCCTCGGTCAGGAGGTACTATAGCTCAGTAAGGAGATTGAGGACGCAGTAACAGGGTAGTGGGCCAACAATGAAGATACAGATAGCCACCATGCAGTCGAGCGTAGTTGACTTCCTCATGGGATCCCCTGTCCTTGCCTCACATATCATTGACTTCTCTGTCTTGCCACCCACCACCAATAGGAGATGACCACAACTATATTCTCTTTGGTATATCCATCCCCCCACCACACGAAGCATACCGCTCATACACTATATATCATGACATGCTGATCATAGACTTTTCCTTGAGTACTCTGTAAGCCTCTCCACTTTATTCATAGATTTGGAGGACGTTCCACTCCTAGAAGGTTGAAGCTGCTCCAATCACCTACTCTTTTCATGAGGCCGCCTTGCACACCTTCACACATACCACCCACTCCACTTGCTCGTTGCCAATTGGCTTAGTAGCTTGCCATAGCTGATACAATGATGAGTGTAAGGCTCTATGCCGTCAACTTAGATTTGGGACTAGAGTCACCTTCCGAGTGAGACAAAGACTAGACATGAGTGTCGACACCTGGTCCATTGAAAGAAGCAGACTTTTGTTTGCTAGAACAAGGAGTTAATAAATATTTGTTTAGTAATGACTCTAAGTACTTCCGGCAAAAGTTTCTCCAGTGGCGAACCCCCTTGCCTCTCACAGATGGATTGGTCCTTATAGATGAAAGACCTCTTACATATGAAAAATCTCAACCTCATGTTAGATGGGTGGGGAATCCCGCTTTAGGTCATAGGTCTCTAGTGAGATGTAGGTAGTGTAGGAATATAAAAGCAAGAACTAGAAACTAGAAAACTAGAAGTAAAATAAGAATAAGATTGAAAGACAAAGAGTTACCTTGTAGATGAGTGTAGACAAGACACAAGCTAGATAGATTGCAATGATGTGACCCATGAATATATGGGCCAAAGTACAAGACATAGAGCAAGAGTGCTTATGGGATAATTGTAGAGGTGCCACATGGCACATACTCAAGACACAAAGACTAAAGTGAGACTAGACAAATGTAGACTAGGGAAATAGTACATCTAGTGTACACTTATCTCCAATACCCTCCTTAAGTGGACACTAGGAGGAAGACAGAAAGACAAGACTAGAAGATAGACATAAAGACCGATAGACTGAGAGACAAGACAGAAGACATGACAGACAAAGATCCTGAGACACCCCTCCTCAAGTGATATCCTCATATGGGTCCACGAGGGTAGGGACAAGATGGATCTAAAACAAAACACAGTTAGATTGATAGACAAATAGACAGACAAACAAGACTAGATAGACAGAAGACTGACTGTAGACAAAGAGATAGACCTTGGAGACATTCCCTCCTCAGGTCCAAAAGCAGAATGAGTAAGACACTAGAACCCCTTGACCTACATCATCGGTGGTCAAAGTGGTAGACAAGAAATATGAAGTAATCAGAAAGCCCACTTCTCATCATATGAGGAAGGAACAGCAGGATCTACTGATGGAGATGTTGCAGCAACATGGGCTGAGGTAGATGCAGGGGCTGATGTAGAGGGTTTGGAGTAGCAGTCCCTCTCCCGGTGATTATCACGGCCATAAATGGTGCATGGATGAGCCTTGAAACAATCCTTCTCCACATGATTAGTTTTGCCACAATAGGTGCAAGGCTTTCTTACCTTAGAACTTCCTTTCTTTGCTAAAAATGCAGTGTCAGTTACCTTTCGTTGTTGAGTTCTTTTCTCCTCTTGGAGAGCATTGATGATATCTTCAAGAGAAGGATTATTGTGATACTTGAAGGTAGTGACAAGAGTAGCATAGGTGTCAAGTAAGCTTTTGAGAAGCACAGCAATAGCAATATCTTCGGAGATGGGAGACTTTACTGATGCAAGCTGAACCATAAGACTGCGAAGATAATTGACATGAGAGGCTATAGTAGCTCCTTCCTGCATATGTAGATCAAAGAATGAGATCATAAGTGCAATCTTAGAGTTTTTAGATCGGGGTCCAAAAAGGGTATCCAAAGTGATCCATGCTTGAGGAGCAGATTGTATGTCGGAGATGTGATGAATGTAATCATCTCCAAGACCGAGCAAGATGATAGCATAGGCTTTGTCGTTCTTGGCAGTGACAACTTGCTCAATGTCGGGATCTTCGGGAGCAGCACGGTGAACAATATCCCAAAGACCTTCTTTCATAAGATGGCATTTGCCAAGTATGAAATTTGGACCCATTAAATTTGTCAATAGACATGAGAGAATGAGTAGAAGAGGCCATGTAGGAAGGTCTTACCTCTTGCTAAGATGCAAGGGCAGTGTCTATTCCCTTACAATATTCCAAAAATGAATGAAAGAGGAGATCCAAGAAGCCGGCTCGCTCACCACTTGTAGACTCTTCAGCTCCAAAGCAATGCCGTAGGGAAGACGTGGGCAGCTCTTCAGCATGAACAGGGGCGGTCCGCTCACAGGCGATCTTCGTGGTTCGCAGCAGCAAGACTTTGAGCATCAAGGGAGAAGATGGCGCAGATCACGAACAGCAACTGGAGAGGTGCGGCCTGTTGAAAGAGGTGAGCGTGCAAATACAAACAGCGATGGTGCAGCGGAATGATGCAGGGTACGACAGGTACGGGGAACTGCCAGCAGAGGGTACAATGTCGAAGCGATGGTACGTGCAGGTACAGATTCCGTACAGTCGTACGGTCTGTACGGACAGTCTTGGCTGTACTTCGAGTTGTACGTACGTTGATGCAGGTGCAGGAGCGACAGCAGGAGCGAGAGCTACAGCAGGGACAAGAGCTGATGGGCGTGCAGATCTGGCAGAGAGCAGAACTGCGCAGCAATGGCACGCAGATCTGGCAGAGATGGCGCGCTGAGCGCAGCAATGGCGCGCAGATCTGGCAGAGATGGTGCGCAGCAGATCTGGTAGCGCAATGGCGTGCAGATCTGGCGCACAGATCTGGCAGAGAGAAGCGGTGGCTATGGCTACAGCAGACTGAGGAGAGAGAGGAGGGATCTACATGGCTCTGATACCATGTAGGAATAAAAGCACGAACTAGAAACTAGAAAACTAGAAGTAAAATAAGAATAAGATTGAAAGACAAAGAGTTACCTTGTAGATGAGTGTAGACAAGACACAAGCTAGATAGATTGCAATGATGTGACCCATGAATATATGGGCCAAAGTACAAGACATAGAGCAAGAGTGCTTATGGGATAATTGTAGAGGTGCCACATGGCACATACTCAAGACACAAAGACTAAAGTGAGACTAGACAAATGTAGACTAGGGAAATAGTACATCTAATGTGCACTTATCTCCAATAGGTAGGGATGCCTTGAGTCTTTGATGGGCAGTTTGGGGGCAGGTTATCTAGATCCTTGGATGAGGATCCTCGTAGATGCATGTTTAGAGCCTATCAAAATTGTCTGGCACGTGGACCAGTTCTTTTGGCTTTTGGCTGGTATTTAGACCCCCGTTCAGATCCCTCTTGGCTACTAAAGGATTTGGCCTTATGGGGGTGTCCCCAAAAATACTTGCAGTGGGATCTCAGGGAGTGGGAGTGCATTGATGTAGGAAACATCAGAAGAGCCTCCCTTTCTCCCACTACGATATTAGCAATGCTAGAAGGTTTCAACTTCGTGTTAAGAGCTGCAAGCCCTCCAAAGCCTCTCACTGGGAGGAGTTTCAGATTTCCACAGATTTGCACAATCTTTTTTTGGAGAGGTCTCTTGTCTTTCTATTCATGGAGGGATTGCAGTCCTGGAGGTCCAAGTTTGGAACACCCTCTAATTGCCCGTATTGCCTTTTTGGTGAGGAGTCTATTCAGCATTGTATAGGATTTCCGCCAAGCCAGGGTTATTTAGAAAGGGGTTGCAGACTTTTGAGTAGATTGGTTTCCTCCACTGTCTTCGTCCCATGGGGCCCATTGGCTTGGCTTTCTGTTTCTGGGCCTTAGAGATGCACAGAGACATTTTATGGTCCTCAAGGCCACCCCTCTCGCATCTTGACCAATATTTGGAGAGATACTGTACACGCTTTGATGGTCATTTGGTTGAGTATGCAGGGATCTTCCAGGGAGGGCTGCCTTCATCGGAGTGGAGAGGTTATCCTTCTTTTCAGAGTTCACTACAGGTTGAGGTGGCTCTTTCAGCCTCAGCCATGGATCTTTTCCGGTCTTTCATGAGTAGGGCTTGACACTCTCTTGTTTTTCTCATGCTATGCATGATATACTCTTGCCTTGAGAAGGTTATATCTTACCTTGTGGATGTTCTTGTGGTCTGTCATAGCTTGTTTTGACAGTGTCCTGTAGTCATTATAGGGAAGGCCTTCTATGTACAATCCCATTTTGGTCACCTTTGTCTCTCCTCTTTATGCTGACCTCTTCAGAACCCACATATTTGGACCTTTCTTCTTAATTTTAATGATACAGTGGAAGCCATTCGTCACCATATATTTGCTGGAGTGTTCGACAGTTTCCGTTGAACTAGTTTCGTCCGAGGGGAAGGTCTTCCTTCATTTCAGTAATCATTGGCCTTCCTTCTTTGTCTACCTCTTTCTTTGTTATCTTCCTTGCCCTGCATCACAGCCTATGTCTGAAATTTTGCTTATATTCCAGATAACTTGCTAAGTGCATGTCATCAAGAGAGAGCATGCCTACCTTTGTCTGCAGCAGGCTTGAGCTTTGACTCAGAGCATAGGTGTTGAGAAGCTTTTTAGACTGTCACAACATTTTCCCAAGATTATTTTTCTGGGTTAGGCAACTGTTTATTCTTTTAAGGCAAATACATCTCACAGGAGAGCATCAAAGAGAGAGAGAGAGAGAGAGAGAGAGAGAGAGAGAGAGAGAGAGAGAGTTAAGATTATGGCATTGTATGGGTGCAGGTGGGGAGAGTGAGAGAGAGAGAGAGAGAGAGAGAGAGAGAGAGAGTGTTAAGATTATGGCATTGTATGGGTGCAGGTGGTGTCCGTTCTGGTAGCTCCAAGATGACAATATTCTTTCATGGTGAAATAGATTGACCACTTCACTTGTCTCCAAGGTCGAAATTGCTGTCATGAAAAAGTTTGCAAGTTTGTATAGCCAACAGTTTGAAGTTATCAAAATGCTCCAAGGAGACCTGTAAAATATTGCCTCACTATACACGTTCATACTACAGTCGTATAAAAAATGGCTGCATGGAAACAAGGTTTTTCGCTCCAAAGAGATCTGTAAAATATTGCCTCACTACATATATGCATGAACATGGTTGCATGGAAACAAGGTTCTTCGCTCCATGCTGTAATGCTACAAAAAGCATGGCTTATTGGTAGGGAGTTATGAAGAGAGGTTTGGATGCTATAAGCATAGTGTCCTTTGTAATTTCTAATACATTGTTAGTGTAGCTCCAAATGTACTTTTCACATTGTACCAAAACCATATTTATGGCTTTCTTTTTATACCACGACTTCTCATCATAAACACCTTGCCAAAAGTCTAGCACAAAGATCTCAATATGATGTTTCTTTGGTCTCAAAGTTGAGACATTTTGTAAAATGGATTCTGGAATGAGTCTCCAATAAATCAGAAACCCAAGTGCAATGATCCAAGTTGAGGATTGACGGCCACAAAGCTTTGCCCCAAATTATAGTCGAAAAGCATGTATGGATTAGAAGCTCTCTCTCTCTCTCTCTCTCTCTCTCTCTCTCTCTCTCTCTCTCCACCACTGTCCTGAGGTTGCCTTCTCCCTATCCTCACCTTGTAAATAGACTCAACTATTGTCATTAAACCTCAGAAAGAAAGTGTCAGGGAGAATGAAGAGCTTTCTATTACACAAGGACAAACCTTAGAATAAAATTGTAAGGGAGAAATGAGAGAAATTTTGTTACGCATTTAAGGGTTATTTTCTTTATAGGTCTCTTCCTATGTCACCAAGGTGTAGAAGATGACACAACACGCTTTGAAAGGATGGAGGATTCCCTTAAGAGGGGTGACACATCCCTATTGAGGAGGCGACTACCTTGGTGTTGGCATTAAGAAATTTAATATAGTATTAAATGGAGGCGCAACAGGAATCATCCACTTAGGTCTTGTCTCAGTTCAATGGTAAAGACTCTTCGATACACGATGCTTTTCTTGCTTTGCCTTGCTTGCTTCTACTTCCTTGGTTGAATAGGAGACGTTACATGGCCTTCCATGGACGGATTCACTTCCATGGACGGATTCACAAATTTTATGTTGATGATTGTGCATTGGATAGAGGTGACATCATTTGCATTTCTCTAGGGGTCTCTACTCGGATCACTTTCAAGTGGTCTTGACGTATTTTGAGCCATGTATGAAAGTCCATTCCGTCAAATATCAAGATCCTTTGTGTGCAGAGGAGGGCCTCTCAGAGACAATGTTATAGAATTAGGTCTCTCATATGCAAAGTGTTGTGTCTTCACCTTCAGATGTGGTAGTAGTTCTCTTTGGTCTTAGTGTTTTTAATAAATTCATTGCTAGTACAAGAAGACATGAAATTGGTATACGTCAATAGCGAGCAACCCTAGTAGTCGCAGGGTCTCACTAGCAAGCACTTTTGGATCAGAGGGTTGAGTATGCCTTTCATGGGAGTTTTTTTGGATTCATATGGGAGGGAGACATTAGGGAAAATTCGGACTCAAAAAGGGCCTCTTGGATTAAGATTTCAAGCAACCCCTTAGTCCTGAGATTAGGGAATTAGTCAATAGGACGGCTTGTGCATTGAAAAATGGAGGAAACCACATTGGCCTCTCACTGTTGGGGAGACCTCCCTTAGTCTCTTGTTCCCATTGCCACTTGGAGCATTTGCTCACTTGGGAGATATTAACTTTCCTTTTGAGTGGTCCTACTTACTCTCCCTCCCCTCTTGGTGGGCCTCAAATCTTGGGGAACATACTTTTTCCAAAAAAATGAAAAATTTCCAAAAGTATCCCCACTAGCATAACTAGAATGCTTGGCCAGTTGCTAACTATATGGACTATTGTAAGTAGCTAATAATAGGTCACTTGATCTAATGGCTTCGAAAGTTCCACATGGCTTCACAGGATTTTAGAGTTTCATAAAGCGCTCTAGTGTTGGCCAAGTAAACACCTCCCTAAGTCCTTTCAAGCTATTCCGTTCACCCATGCCCTTTGTTTGTGCGAAAAGGGCTCGTTGTGGTGTAGAAATCCAATGAACCTCATGCTTCTCTCAAGCTATTCTTGTGCATTCAAGTCCTAGGTTGATTATGATGATTACCATTCAACACTAAACTTTCATCCTCAATTTGTTGGAACGAAGACTTAAGAGCACCACTTTCCACTCTCTTGTCTTTGCACACAACCTTGCATGCATCCTCAATTTCCTCAAATTGACGTGCTCAAATAAGTTCCATAGTAGGAGATTATTCCATGAGTACAATGTCCATACCCCCCGCTTGTTCTACATCACCAACATGATCTTATAGCGATGTTGATGCACATCACTATATGTATCGTAAACTTAATCAAAGTAGGCTCTGCCAAGCACCTCATGTAAAGGCATGCAACCATCCTTCTCATGCACTAGATCAATAAAACAACATTCGTCAAGTACCTCTATTTGATACCCACTGTCAAGAGAAGAACTAGACATGGAGTCCCATACCTGATCAATATCAACATCATACACTCTAGTGGAATCCATGACATCTAACATAACATCATGAGCGAAGCAACATGACCAACGAGCATGCCCAAGGTAGACTCCACGCAAGAAGCATGCTCAAGAAGTGAAGAAAAGGATTAAATTTTGATAATTAAATTAAGATGACCAGCAATGAACATAGCAAATACTAGATTCCATGCATATTATCGCACTTTTTATGTGTGTACATCCGTATACTATAGTTCTATGCGTCATTTCCCATATATAGTATGTATATCATTTGCATATGTGGATGACATAAAGAATTTGGTATCTCAAAAGATAAATTTGAGGTTAATAAAATATAAAATTTTTTGTATGCATACCATGTCATAGCGCGTCTCACTCCATGTCATAGATTATCTTGATCCTATCATAATGACAAAACGTCCAAATTGGAGTTTGTGAGAAAAGTTATGATTGGTTTAATGTTGGGAAGAAGTTGGACATCTCGAAGAGGGAAACATAATGTTCGTCTTGGCCTATATTGTGCTCAGCTTGTGCAAACACCCAAATGTTTTTCCGTTGGGTCCCCTTTCTCCTTTCTAGGTGTCTGGCTTCTCCGAAGACAATCATTTGGGTGTGCGTTTGGGCACAATATAGGACTTGGCGAGACACTTTGTTCTCCTCTTCGAGTGTTCAACGTCTGCCCAACCTTAAATTAGTCATAACTTTTGCTCCCAAACTATGGTTTGGATTTTTCTTATGCCATTCCCGTATGAACAAGATGAGCTGCAACATAGTAGGATATTAAGTGATATTTCAAACCTGGGAGCAAAATTTATCATTAATTTATTATCGATCACAAGAGAAATCAAACTAATCCTTCATGCATGGGGCATTCACTATGTGAAACTTCCCTACATCTCATGTGTTCAACAAACTGGATTTGAGTACTCCTTATGTTCAATATGTATGTATATTTTTTGTAACTCATAAGAAGACAAAACCCGTTCTATTGAACCCATATGCTATCTTTCATATTGCTTAGTGAACTCCTCGAGCTTTCATGCAAACCTTGACTAATCTCAACACAATATATTAAAAATGATGTAGGAAATGTTTTCACATAAGCCATTTTTTAAATAAATAAAATTTCAAGAAATTATAGAAAATAACAACCTAATAATTATATCAATCATAAAAAATAAAATTGAGCATAATAAAGTATTACAATTTTATTTCTATCCATACCATTTCGTAGTTCATCATGTTCCCATCGAAATAGCATAAGAAGGGTCCATATCAGAGTTCAGGAGACACTCCCAATGACTCTTTTTAGGTATGGAAAAAAAATCTCCAGCTTGAAATAGACCAAGCATCCTAAATGAAATGAAGGAAAGTTTTTCGTGAACTTTTTTAGCATCCTAAAAAGTATGGATTTTTTTTCACATGTTTATAGTTAGGCCTTAGCCATATATATGGGTTACATTAAGACATTAAATTTATGTACATAGTTTCTGGATACATTTATTTGTATATATCAAAATTTCCATCCACACCATGGTTGAGATATCAAGGATCAAACATGAGATTTTTTAATGGAAAAAGCAATTAAAAACGAGCTTTTTATACATAGATAACTTTGGCCTTCTACACGAGTAATGATCTCAAAAGGCCCAAAAACCCAACAACAACTGTAAATATGGGTATGTTTTAACCATTTTTCAGAATCCCATATGAGAAAATAGGGCAAGTGCAGGAGAGTCCGCGCTAGCGTAGACTCTATCGAGTCCTACGAGTCCTAGCCCGGACTCTAACGGGTCCCCGAGTCCTCACAGGTGCCCTATTTTCCCATATGTGAGTTTAAAAATTGTAAGAAGGTACCTGTGTTTATAGTCTTTTTTAGGCTTTGAGCTCGTTTCTAGTATTAGGAAGTCTAAAATCTGCATCTATAAAAGTTCTTCTTGTTTTCAAAGAAATTAAAGCCCAACGTTTTTGCCAGATGATTACTAGATACTTATTCCCTTTACTAATAATTTTTCATTATGATTTTGAGGGATTCATTAGAGGAATCAAGGTCACTAAATACAATACCACATTAAAAGAGCTTATATATATAGCTTTCATTACCATATATATTGACGATGTGATTGTGCTCATGTTGGATTAAGGGTTTGCCAAATGCTCATTAAAGGAAGAAACTTAATTTAACGGGAATATTTTTGCTAACTTTTGTCAAATTTTAGTTAATCATAAGAATAAAGTTTCCCTTGAATTTGTATGCGTGGAAGTGGGGATGTCAAAAAAGCTCACAATTCTTATTGATTTCTCTAAAAATCTCACGACAAAAAGCTCACAAAAAAATCACACCCCATTTTAGTCCATAGCAACCAATTTGACTAAAATTTCCAAATTCCTCTTTCAACAAGTAAGATCTCGAATTCAAAAAACTAATTCTTACTTGGCAAGATCTTAGCACCTTCCATGCTGAATAAATCTTTGTTAGTATATTTGTATACTTGATTAGTTTGCCTTAGCAGATACAGATTGCATGTAATTACACAATGGCTAACACATTGGAGGGGGTTCTTTATGACATTGATAACTTCTTCAAAGAACTTTATGCTTCCAATAACTGTTTGTTCTTATGTATATCTTATAAGCTCAATTTCCATGTATCTCCTACTGCACTTCGAAGCATTGTTAGTTCGTTCTGTCAAGTATTTGTCCCCACCTATGTTGAGCAAATTGGGAAATCATGGGATGCATTTGCTAAAGCAAAAGGTTATAATGACCTTTACCCTTCTTTTTCAACCATGGAAGAGAATATTAGAAGTGTTCAAACATTTGATTTCTGTGTTTCCCCATGTGATTGCCTCATTTATGCAATGATTGTTCATGTTTTCAAATTCAAAATTGAACTATATTATGAGAATTGGCACACAAAGTATCAAAAATTTGATAGTGCAAATGGATTGCAAAAAACAAAGACAATGGAGTTTGTAATTAATGGTGCTAAAAAGACCATTTATCCTTACACATTTCATAAAGAGTTCAACAAAAAGAAAGTATGGGGAGAGGATATATTACTCTTCTTAAAAGACAAAATTGACAACCAATACAATCTAACAATTTCAAATATTTTTTCGTCATTTCAAGGACATTTCATCACACCGAAGCTATCCATCACTGCCATTAAACAAAAAATATATGAGATAAAAAGAATTAGAAAGGTTGAATCACATATCTCTTTATATGGAACCAACACTAGAGGAGACCTTTGCTCCAAAACAAGAGAAACTAACAACAAAATTTTGGGCAAGAAAAGGAAGGTTGAGATAACTCTAGAGAAAAATGTTAGTGTAAAAAAATACAAAGCATTGTTCGGTGTTCCTTCAAAGAATGTGAAGAAATATCTAAAACAAATAAATGACACACCCATAATTGCATGTGTCGTGTGAAATAATGGTTTTCAAAAAACAAAGCATTTATTTGAAGAAAGAAACATACATCCGGATTTCATCTAAAAGAACAACTCCTAGCTATGCCTCAAAGTCAAAGCACAGAGAATTTGCAAAGAATGCAACAATGCAATAAATGAGAATATTGTGCCTAAATTGTTCACATCATTGCATATAAGAACAAATGAGGCATTAGAAAAAGTAAACAAGTTAAATGATGTTGAAGAAAGATTGGTATCCCCAAGAGTAGCTTTTGCTCAAATTAGAGAGCTTACACATGATGGACAATATGGTTTATCGGGTAGTATTGTAAATGTATTAACTAATACATCTAAGATATAAAAAATCTTGCCACGATTTTTAGATGATGAATCTTCTCTAACTTAAAAAAAGTTAGAGTATAAATCAACTTATCTTCTTAGAAATGTTCGTCCACATATCCTCATGGATGTTTTGAATACACTTCTGAAGACACCACTCTATAGAGCTAATAATATCACTATCAATAAAGAATGGTATGCACATTTCAAGGAGTTAGAACAACAAGGTGAACTATAATCAGATACACAAGACATTGAACATAATCACGCTATGGAGGAGGAGGACATTGACACTGATACACTCGTGTACAATTTGATTTTTGCTAAGCAAGTAGTGGACTATCAAGTTGTAGCAACATATGTAGCTCCTTGTGAAAATCAAACAGCTTTAGGATTATTTCAAGATAAAGATTGTGAAGAACTAAATTTTCCAATGCTATACTATGGAACCTTTTTGTATTGCAAACTCTAAGCTAACATACTTGGATATTGTGAAATGGGAATTATTACACCAATCTAAAAAGCCTGCCAAAAACATTCCAAACCTTTTTTTCAAAGCCATAAAAGTTATGATAAAACAAGTAATGCAATCTATATGGGTCCGCTTAAGAAAAGGAGTGTTGCATAATAGAACTCTCATTGTTAAAGATGTCAAATTTGACACCAACATAGAGAACATCCTAAATTCAAGGATAGGATTTAAAGATTTCCAAAATTTAAGGACATCACCAGACCCAAGGAAAAACTTAGAAAAGAACTGTTTGCCATGATGAGCTAGGACCACCTGCTCTTTTCATTACTTTCTCTTGTGCAGAAAGATTGTGGGACCCTTTGGTCCATTGCCTTACAACTAACTCCTCTAACTCAGCAACACTCACTTCATAAAGTTTGAACACATTAGTTCGACGAGCTGTCAGGCAAGATCCAACAACATGTGCTCGATATTATGTACACAAGTTAGATAGCATGTTGCAACTACTTTTAAAAGAAAAATTAATTCTTGGATTAGTTGCAGACTATTTCTTCATCCACTGAGTTCCAAAGCAGAGGAAGTCAACACGAATATGGAGTAATTTGGGTAAAAGATGCACCTATTTATAACCGCAATACCATCAAAGATTCCAACATTACATGTGACAGAAACTTATTGAATGACAACATGAGAGAAATACAAACACACAAACACACACATAACATGTTTAAAGAATAAAAGAACTAAATGCAGATTTCATGATCCTAAACCACCATTATGGAAAACAATGATACTAACTCCATTAAATGATAACATAAAAAATCAGTTGCAAACAATTTACAACAACATTAGTTTAAAGTTAAATGAATTGCCGCATAACAATGACATAACAATGCAACAATGGCTAGATGATTTATGTGTGGACAATTTGACATATATATTAGCATTAAGGTCAATGATTACTAAACCAACTCTCTTTCTCCAAAGAATTCCCAAAGACATATACACAAATACATTCAATATTGTGGCAATCAAACATGGACATTCAATACATTTTAGACCCATATGTAGAAGCCTTATATTGTACATCCTACATTACAAAAATGGACAACACTATAACACAAAGCTTGAAACAAACAATGAAAACATGTCTTCAAGAAAATTCCACAACACAAGAGAGGCTCCATCGAATTGGAAACACTTTCTTGCATGCTCAGCAAATGTTTCCCTTCCCCTTCATAGGAGCACACGAGATTTTAAATTTGTAAATACAAATGAAAAAAAAAAAAGAACTTTTTTGTTGAAAAGAAGGAGCAATTGCAAATGCTAGAAGACAATAGCACAAATATTGCATGCACTTTAATAATTTAAGTACACAAGTTGCTCCAATTTGCCTGAAGTGTGTCTTGCTCAGTACGCCATTGAACACAATCACAACAACAATTCTATCCAAATTAGAAAATCACCAAAAATTCTTAGATTTGTAAAACTCAACAAAGTGAAAGACCCAACCAATTATTTCCGTGAGAAGATGAGAAATTAGGAAAATTCGAGTCATGGGAGCATGCATACATGGCATTCAAAGACATTGTCAGCAAGAATGAACAAAAATTCAATTTTGATTACAATTCAATTAAAGAAAAACTCATTGAGGCTCATGACATTGAAGCCGAAGAAGACCCTCAAAATAACATTCCATCACATGAACAACATGACAATGATAACATTTTATGACATCCGCCTTGATATGCCCCTACTCAGAAAATAGTCAAAATGAAAGGACTTCATCATCACAATAAAGAAGAACATACTTATGTCCAACGAGGATTATTATAGATAGCTCTAAAGTCTTAATACCTATAGCAAAGAGAACTCTTTGATGACCTAATGTTGAGGAAAAGACTTCAACTAGAGGAGCATCTCCATCTCTTTCTTAGAGGTGGCATAGGAACGGGGAAGACATACCTCCTTGTGCTTATCATGCTTACAAGGACTTTTGCACAGTTACATTCAAGACATTACTGCAAAAGATTTGGAGCTTCCCTTAGCCTTGCTTCTTGCATACACTGGTAAAGCAACATACAACATTAATGGGTTCACGATTCACTCCGCATTACATTTGCCCACTCACTCAAAAGATTTAAGAAGTTTACCAAAAGAAAAGTTAGACACACTCATAGCGCTATACAAACAAGTGCAACTGCTTGTTTTGACATCGACGAGACTTCTTATGTGTAATTTGGCCCTCACATTTTTATAGTGACATTTTGTACAGTAATTTCAATGTTAAGTTTACTATCAATATATGAGTGCTTTGATCTCAATTTTGGTGTACATACTCTTATATTTATTATCTTTCAAATGACCAAACTTGCGGTCCAAAATTATTTTAGAACCCTTAGAAATGACGTTCTGTAAAAACGTAGGTATGGAAAATTGTACCAAGGAGTCGGTGAAAGCGTTAGTGCAAGGCTTGGTAGCAGTTGGTATGGTAGTCAGTATATATGTCAATATAGGGGTTGATATATATCGACATATATACCGACTACCATACCGATTGCTATTTTGATGTCTACACTGACACCTTCCATACACATGCTAGTGGGCAAAAGAACCACGGATTTTGCAGACTTGAGAATGCGTACTCTAAAAAGAGACCACGAAAATACTTTAGGGGAGTAGATATTATTACGTGTGGTGACTTCTACCAAGCTAAACTAGTAAAAGATTCTTGGATTTTCAAAAAAGAGAAAGATACCCTTGAGAGTATGGCATCTACTTATTGGCATACAAAACCGAGACAAAACCAAAGTGTTACGAGCTTACCACCACAATGAGACAAAACAATAATACATTTATAAGTGCATTGAATTTATTTAGGAAAGGAACACATACACAAGATCAAATAGAATTTATAAATTCAAAATGCATCTGTGAGGTTCCTAAAGACCATACCTTCCATACCTATTTTACACAAACTCCAAAATGAGTAGTCACAATGAGACAGTGCTTAACATCGTGCAAGGGAGGACATACATCTTAAAATCAAAAGACCATTTCTCTCAATCACTTCCTGAAAATTCGAAGATGCTAGAAGATCCTAGAATCACAAGTGGACTTCATACATCCATAAGAATTAAAGAGGGTAAGCTAATAGAATTATGTTTTGGTAATTTAAATCAACAAGATGGACTGGTCAATGGAGCAGATGACATTTTCATGACTATGATGTCAGATCACAACAAAGACATAGCGTGGATAAAATTTTCTAGAGAAGAAATAGGAATTCAAACAAAAAACCAAAATAAAGAAGAATACAAACCACATATAAATAAAACATGGACACCAATACATAGAATAGTAAAATAAGTGCAAATCGGGCCATCGAAAACAAGCATTCTTATGAGAGAGCAATTCCCAATTCAACCACAATTGCAAGAACAATACATTGAGCACAAGGTTTAACGATGGACAAACTAGCATTCTCTCCAAAAGGTGTACAAACACATGGTCTTGCTTACACTACATTGTCTCGCATATAAGACATGGATAATCTCTACCTCACTCACCCACTCTCAAATAATAACTTTGTTGTAGACAAAGATGTCCAATTCGAAATGAGAAGGTTGAATATGACTTCAAGATGGGAAACTATAGAAGAGACCAAATTCAAAAATCATAAGCCTCATAACATTATAATAGCAAGTTTAAATACAAGATCAATAGTAAAGTACAAATCAGACATTATGGCAAGTGAGAGTATTATGAATGCAGATATTAATTGTCTTCAAGAAACAAGAACTTCTTCACCGACAAAACACTTTCGATCAAGCTTCCAAGTTCTCTCAAATTTTGCAAGCGTGGGATCATGTACTTTATTTAAAAAAACAATTAAAGTTCTAGAATATCAATACCACAAGCGTCAAGGAATAGAAATCACTGAACTTAAAATTGTCATCAACCAACAAAATTACATTGTATTCAACATTTGTAACCACCTTCACATAAATACAATATGTTCATATCGTACCTCCACCAAATCATCACAAACTAATCAAACAAAATACTATTATTGTACTTGTTGGTGATTTCAACATTGACATATTGCAACAAACGCCACAAAAGACAAACTTATGCAAAATGATGGAAAGTTTTAACATGCAACTCCAATTCAAGGAGCCTACTACTACAAGATATATATCCCATGTGGATCATATATGGGCAAACATAGATACAAAATCTACAAGTGCAGGTACAAGGTACGCGTAATGGAGTGATGAATCAATTACATATATTTACAAATAAAAGCAATCACATTTATTAGCAATCAATTTCACTTTTCTTAAAAAAGTATTACACACCATTTTTCGCCACGTGGCCCCCTACTATTTTGGTTCTCTCTCTCTCTCACGGAGTTTGCAAATCATTCGTACTTTCCTATACACGGGCTTCCATCACATGTGTTGCAAATTAATCATTCATTCATCTTGACAATTGTTTTCCTTTGACACAACCAATTGAAGGGAGTGCTCACGAGTATTTGTACTCACTTCTTTACATATTCTTTACATAAATAAACAATTTAAGTAAAAGCACATTATCAGAAGAGGACGGTGCCACCTTGTTTGAAAAGATAGCGATAGCAATAGCAAAGGAGAGAGGGCTGCATGGAAGCAAGAGATGCACGTCGCCTTCACATTCTACACCACCCATCTCTCTCTTTCTCATCCTCTCCCCCTCTCCTCCCTTCCATCTGCACATTCTTGTATTTGGGTCCCTCCCGAAACCTCTTTATCTTCGCTTCGACGTATTCTTATGTACATGTTGCTCGAGCCTGATCGAATACCAGTAGATTCTTATTCTTACGAGGTTGGCGCCCCTGCCCCCTTTTTCATTGTTCAAGACGATCCCGGAGGTCTGTCCCTAGTGTGGAAGAGAAGAGACCGAGAACGAGACAGTCAATGCAGCTTTCAGCATGCAGAACACGCGTCAAGGCCTTAAATGTTCGATTGCTAGCATGGCATACGAAAGCAGGCTGTGACAGATGAACTCACACGTATTCAAGCCTACAGTTTGCCTGTTGTTTTGCTTTATTGATTTTGAGAAAGCGCAACATTGATTCCACCTTCTTCATCTTCCAAGTTCGTTGACATATCCCAATATGTTTGCTCTGTTAAGCTCGACAGATCCGAGAAGTGTGCCAAAATCCAACCATCCTACAATATTCCTCCCTGACAGTCATATATCTCACCAATGAGAACTTCTATACCCCTTTACATCTTGCTTATTTACGTAGAGGGGTGGAAGTAGAGAAGCCCAAAAATATTATTAAACGTATGCTTATTGTTTATCAGTAAGAACAAAGTAAAGTAAGATAACGAATCCCAAGCACCCAAGATGGGCGAATTAGAATTTGTGGTTCCATGGCCCTATTTGACCAATGCTTGATTGGTTAGGATCCCAGTGGTGGGGACTTGGACATCATCTACTCCATGGCAGGGGGATGTTTTTATCAGCACTCCCTCGATAGAGGAGTGCTGTAGGGGAAATATTTGATGGGATTTTGCACATGTTTTGTGTTAAAAAATTAAATCATACTGTTTTGTTTTTACTATCTATCCTTCTAGTTGTTTCTGGATTCTTCGTAGGGTAGGCACTCCCTCATACGTACACATATAACTCAGGCATTAAAGATATGATATCATTTTCTCTGGATTAAACGCAGTAATAATGTGCTTCTGTGCTGAAGAGGCACTCAAGTGCAAATCTTCGATTGATGAATTTAAGCATCTTTGCTTGGCAGAAAATTCCAATGAACCACCGTTGAGCAATATCATCAACTCGTTATCAAGCAAAATTCTACTTGGAACCATCTTTTGGGGGCAAGGGGTTGAGAAACTTGAAACACCTGAACAGGAGCATTCTAAGGTCCAGTGCACACTTTTTGCAACCGAATTATTTGTGTTTCTGATATTCTTAGCAATGAGACAAAGTGGGCTGTGATTTAGAGTAGGTCTTTACCCTTTTCTAATCATGAAATTTACAGGTGGAGGTGCTTCGTGCAGCAATAGGTCCTCTCAGTGGTCGACCACACTTGTTTTGTTCGGATTCATGTTTGAAGAGATACTTGTATTCTAGAAATTGGAGCATAAAAAAGGCCAAGGTTATGCTGGAAGACACGTTAAAGTGGAGGGCATTATATAAACCTGAAGATATCAAATGGGTAACTAGCTCTATACGTGTTTATCCTTGCCATGTGTGACGCATGCATACTATACTTTACTGAAAATTTGGTTAAAAACGACGTGATAGTTTTAAAATTATGGCCCAATTGAAAACTTTTATAACCATGGCACCTCATTGGCCTTGGTCCTTGTAACTTTCACACTGCATAAATGCTCTACCCCTAAAACATTTTAAAGAAGATGTTGGCTCTTTTCCAGTCACGTGTGTGATTCTTCTTCAGTTTGCCTAGTCAGACTCTTATACTATTCTATTTGGATGTAATAAATGCTGTTTTTTCGAAAAGATGGAAGTGACTAATCAGACCTTATATTAGACTCGTGGTTCAGAAAATTGGTGCACACATCGCTCAATAGCTTTATTGCATTTTCAAGTATCTTTTTTCCCGTATATGGAGCTCTTTTATGTCGCTAATGTCCAGAGGAAATGGCTCTCCTTCCAGTTCTGGGAAAGTGACATGACTTAGAACTATGATCATTATTGTTTGAATTTATTGCCATTTGACTGTTTAGATCCTGTACTGTTGCAAAGAGATGCACCTTGAGCCTTAAGCTATGTTCTGGCTCAACCACCATAAAAGTTTCAATATTGGATCGATGCTTATATAATGTGTATATGCATAATTGCTTTATTGGCAAAACGTTTCCAAGTTTAGTCTATCGAGGAACGACTAGGGCTAAAATGCTTGGAGAGATCTCAAGCTTCTAGGTTCTCCTGGACTAAGGATAGTGATCTTCTGAATTCTGATAAAGTTCTGCTGCATGCAAGGACAAGCTCTGTTTACTATACATCCATAGCTCTATACGAGAGATTCTTCAGCTACACAATTTGGATTGTGATGTCACTTTCTGAGCTGTACTTATGCTTAAGAGTAGTGGTCACATGGATACACATATTTTGCACTTGAGCTGTATTCCTGTGAACCTTATCTATGCAGCAGTAAATTACGCATTATGCTTATTGTTTTTTCTCATCCACAAGACTATTTACATCAGCACGTTTTTTTTCCATGGATTTATTTTGTATTTCCAGGAAGATGTGGCGGTAGAAGCTGAAACAGGAAAGATGTACAGAGCCAGTTTTGCTGATAAGCATGGTAGACCAGTCATTGTTATGACTCCAGGAAATCAGGTTCCTCTCTTTCTGCTCATGTCAGGCAGTCCACCTAGGAAGGTTATTCATTCACATGACAGTTTGGGATTTTTTGCCACAGAACACGGACTCCCATGACAGACAATTGCGACTGCTGGTTCATACAATGGAGAATGCCACGCTTCACCTGCCTGCTGATCAAGAACAGTTCGTATGGATAATCGACTTTAAGGGTTGGTCAGTTACTAAAGCCGTTCCTGTCAGGACAGTTCGTGAGACGGCACAAATATTACAAAATCACTATCCAGAGAGACTAGCTTTGGGGATTTTACTGAATCCTCCAAAGGTGTTTGAATACTTTTGGAAGGTAAAATTTGTCAAATGTTGATTGATTTCATGGATTCCCTTTCCCAACCTCTCCTTCAAAGGGCCCACTTTTCATGACATGAAACCAATATGAAAGTAATAAGTCAAAGTGTTTCCATTTCCTATGATCTCGCCAGCATACTTGGTGCTTTCATTTTTTGAGCCATTCAATGCATGGGAATTGTGAAATAACCTCGCTCTCTTCTTAAGTTTCTACACTGGTGGGACATGTGAGATTCAGTGGGGCTTGTTCAAAATTTCGCTAATTGTTTTACATTATCTGGATTGTCTGTGTTTTGCAGCTGTGGAAACCTTTCATAGATCCAGCCACTTTCCAGAAAGCCAAATTTGTCTACACAAGTAATGCAAACAGTTTGAAAGTTGCGGAAGACATTCTTGATAACACGAGCGTGAAGTTAGATTTTGAGGGCCAATATAATCACATAGAGTATAGCCAAAAAATGCGAGAAGATGATAAAAAAATGGCATTGTTTTGGGTACAGGCAGATACTTCTCCTGAGCATGTGATGAATTGTGTTTCCTTGACTGAAAGAAGAGAAGACTTATAATCACATTTTCTGGAGATGGTGTTAGTGACTGCCCGTGTACATGCCAGTTGCCTTGTTGCATGCAAGAGGTGTGTTGCTTTGTGCACAAAGAAGTCCTTGCTCCTGCATAAAAGTAAAGTCTGCAGAAATATTCTTAATGGAAAATCCTCCAGATTGCAGGTAGATGACTCTCATATGTAATTACAAAGCAACAGTCTCATTTCAGTCAATTCGATAGACTTTCAAGAGACATTTAGGTTTTCTTTCATAAGAAGTCAATCAATGCCTCTTAATCAAATTCAGGTAGATGGAAGACAAAATCAGCAACCAATGGTTGAAACAAAATGGTTCAGCCTGAACAATTCTCACTTTTGCTGAAATTTGTTAATTATTGTCAACGTCAAGCTAGTAGCTGCATAGTCACTGCACTTAGTCACATATTACTTTGTTATTTTCATTTTCAACTTTAACTTTTCATTTTAAAATCCGAAGAAGATTTTCATCTCTATAAACTTGTTGAACATAAATGATCATAAAATCGCAAGAACCAAAGGGCCCTTGCAAGCCAAAGAGAGTAAGGAAGATTCTCTCTCCCCCAACATGACCCTAACAATCAGTAGATGCAAAAGTATATAATGAGCCCAAGATTGAGGAAGATGGTAGCCTTAGAAACAACCTCTAGAGTGAGTCAATGTTTATCCCTCAAAGAATCGTTGTTTGTGAAATTAGATTGTATCAACGTAAAAGCTCTAAACTCTGAAGTCAACATTTGGAAAGATTGAGAGTGTTGGATTCCTCTCCTTTATGACAACCTATTGTCAATACTTTTTCAATGAAAATCCATGACCCACTTTGTCCAAGAAAGTGGAAAATCTATTTGGAAAATCTATTTGAAAGGCTAAGTAGAAGAAGAATGTTCATTTATATGGGAGAAGCCATAACGCGGCACAATGGGAAAGAGGGTTCCATAAGGTATTTTTGATGATGGGAAAGAGTATTTCATAAGATGTTTGAGTTGGGACACCTCTTGATCTTAGTGAGAACCCATTGAAGCCAATATCCAAGAGGAATTAGTAAGTTGTTAGTACCAAATGTGTAGCGATTGCTGTCAACTTTACGTTTGTTGCCAATTATACATATCCACTATGTTGTTGCATGTAAATGATCATATCCAAAAAGGTTTTCTTCTCTCAAGGAAGGTTTGTATGTTACGACGAGAGGAATACTCAAGTACCCAAAAGAACTGAATCTTCACCATAGTAGTACATGTTTTAATGTAGTTAATGATGTAGATTTGAGTGATTCCAAGTGCAAGTAAGTGGGCTTTGAATCTAGACATGTTCTCATCAAAGCTATACTTTTCTAGAAATGTTGTCATCAAAATTATACATTTCTAGATACACTGACATCAAAATTATAATTTTCTTTACACATTGTCATCAAAATTATAGTTTTCTAGACATATTGTCATCAAAATTATGCTTTTCTAGAAACATTGCAAGTAAGTGAGCTTTGACACACTACCATCAACATTATACTTCTTTTCTAGAGCTAGATCAAGTGAACAATGTGAGAGAAGGCTGTAGTGTTGTCCATGAATGTGAGAGAAGGGTGCAATAGTGTCCATGAATGCTTTGCAATAGAGATTCATATTCATCATTTATAGCTTAGCGATATTTGGGTATGCAACCTTGACCAATTTTATGTCGCTATGTAGGTATGATGTATAGTTTTGATGAAAATGTTGACAAAAGATATGCATAGAAATGGTGTAGTGAAAATAAGCTAAGGCAGTGCCAACTCTTGTTGGCCTCCATTGGGATGCTGCCCATTGTTTCTTATATTGGGCTATTTGGTCCACTTTGCCCAAGCTTATTTCTGTGAGGAATGGCAAGAAAGTGACTTCACTACTTTTGGCTATTTAGTGAGACTACATGGATTCATTGTTTTATTATTCTATAACATATTCATTTTTGGACTCTGGTTGTTTTTAAAAGTCCATCATCATCTTTGAAAGTTGATCTACACAAAGCACACATCCTTGCTAGGAGGAACTTCTCAATCTCGTTTTGAATACAGCTCTTATGTGGTTCATAGTGCTCAGAGCAGTTCAGTCATGGACCCCTTTATTGCAAACTCCTAATTATAACATGGATGGACATTGGTGGCAATCCTCTCTACCTTGTCTTTTTCTTTGAGAGGAGTTGTCAAAGAGTGTGTGCAATGAGGGTGTTACTCTCCTCCTCTTATCCTCTCCTAGGTGATCTACTCTTTTCCTGAAGGACCTAGCCTAGGAAAGGTCCTTCTTTGTCCATGCTATCAACTTCAAAAAAGGTATCAAAGCATCTCTTTCAATCACCAAAGGAACTTTGTCTACTAAAAGACAAGATGCTGTTATTCACATATTAATACACAAGGAAAGAAATGAGAAAATATAGAAAGACAAATAAAGTGCATGTTTAAGTACAATGGTTATGACTTCTTAATTGACAAAGTATTGCAAACAATAAATTCTATGCATTATGCATCAAATCAAATCAAAAGCCCAAATTTTAAATCAAATAAAAAACCCCATATTTTAAGAAAAAAAGTGCATTCTATGCTTCTACGTGTCATAATTGAGCATGATGTATCAGCCTTATTGCCTCTTTAACCTTGGTGTGTGGCGACAGGGCAATGCATGTGTGCTCTAGGCTAACTATTACAATACTTAGGACATTGTAGAGGGTTGTTGAGTGATTGAAGCATCGTGCAAAAGGTGGGGGCTTGGAGGCTACCATGGCAAGGTTTGGAGGACACATCAAAAGCTTTGAATTAGCTTGGGAAGGATTTGGAAGCTACTCTCAAGCTCTGAATGTTTCCTCAAACGGGAGGGAATTAGGAGCTCTAGAGCTCCCAAAATCATGAGGAATAACACTAAAGCTCTATACACAATGATGTGGAGATTTCCCTCGAATTCCTCATGACCCTGCCTTCCCCTCCTACCCTCTCTCTCTCTCTCTCTCTCTCTCTCTCTCTCTCTCTCTCTCTCTCTCGCTCTCTCTGTGTCTCTCACGCGCACTTAGACACAAACACAGACACAGGCATAGACATAGACATAGGCACAGACACAGACACAGACAGACATAGACACAGCACAAACACAGCACAGACACAGCACAGACATAGACATAGACACGCAGACAGATACAGACAAACACAGACACAGACACAGACACAGACACAGACACAGACGCACACACACACACACACACACACACACACACACACACACACACACATTTTTTCACTTACACATCCTCACCCTACCCCCCTCGGCCCCCCCCCCCTTCCTTTTTCCTCACCCCAACCCAACCTCCCCCCCTCCCCTTCCCCCTTTCCCCCTTTCCCCCTTAAAACCTTTTATTCCCTTGTTTGTTTCAAAAACTTTTAATTATAATGTTTCCACTTTTCAAAAAGAAAAAAAAAACATTGTCCTCATAAATTTTATTGGTAAGTTAATAATTTTACATTTTAATTTTCCCTTTAGTAAATTGATTGTGGATGGCCTTTACTTATAAAGATTTAGCTCGTTTTCTTGGTAAATGATTACTCAACCCTATTTGAATAGGAAAATTCCCTTGTCCTGAGCCCTATTTAACAATATTTTTAAGCTAATGCCTTAGCTTAATTATATTTTTCTAAGTAAAGCTATTAACTCCCAAACCCCCCTTTTTTTAATTATAATTTTAATAATCTTAATCTCTCACTCCAATGGTTTTGTTCTCCCTTCCCTTGGGTTAAAAAAAAAAAAATTAAGGGGATTTTTGTCTTGTACCCTTGTGTCCCCTTCCTTTATTTTTAAAGTCTTATTTTGTCTAAATTATTGATGCTAAAATTGTCTCCCCTTAATCGAATACCTAGGACTAACCCCCAACTAATTCCTCTTACCCCCCTAAGTAATCCCCTTCAACCCACTCTTTTATTTCCTCACCCCATCACACCACAACCCAACCACAAGTCAACCTAACCTAGTTGGGCTTAGCCCACACACGTGGATAACCGCCCTTACTTGATTCTTGTTTTACGTTACTTTTTTGCCTTGTTTCTCCTCTTCCTTGCCTTCTTAGTTGTCTCTTTATCCCCTATTGCTTTATACCTCCATTGGTGCTTTGGACTGCCTCATGGAAAACCTTCACTCCAATGTTGCCTTACTCTAACCGCTTGCAACTCCACTTTCCAACCCGCTAGCTCTCATTCGCTCCACGATACGTGTTCTTTACAAGCTTCCTTTTTCTTTACAAGCTACATCGCCTCAAAACTAAAAGGTGTACATTGCTGGTCTTTCGTCTACGTTTGTTTAGTTGCGCCCTTGCTTATTTCACTACGGTAGCTAATTATTTATGGGCTCCCCGTCAGTGTTTCTCTTTCTTCCCATTCATGGATTACCCTTGGCTCTGCACTTGCCGTCTCTTTGTCGGGACGTCTTCTTTCATTTGTCCTCTATCATAATTTTGGCTCTTCTTTGTGTTAAGGCGCTCGTTCGTCTGGTTCTCTCGGCCTCAGTTGTTGCTGACAACAACCCAACCTCTCACTCTTTACGTAGCTTTTTGGACGTGCATGGCTCTCCTCAACTATTCCTGGTACTAGACTTTGCTTGCTGCCGACAGTTTCTTGATTTTCGAGGTCTTCTCAGTTAGCTTTACTTCCGTCAGCCACCCTTCTTTCGCAGGTCTGCCTTCAACTCTCTGCCTCACCGACTCACCTGCTCTTTACCTTGTCCACCGCGCTTACTAATTTTCTTCTTCTTTAAGTTTTTGGCTGCTCTTGGCTGGCTCACGCGAGCGTCTCTTAGTCTCCTTGTCTCTTAGGCTTGTCGCTTGCTTTGCTTTTCATAGGAGATACTAAGTTTTTACGAAACTTGCTAAGCTTCTACATTGATCTCTTTAAGCTACTGGCTGCCCGAGTTGCTTGCTTGGCGACCTTTCTCTCTGGTTGCATCGTTGTTGGCTAGCTCTTGGTCCTGATTTCCTTCCTTACGGCTTTTTCTTCACACCGTACAACGTTCTACATTGAAGCCGCTTTGCTCACGTCCCCTGTGCGTCTACTTATACATACATAAGTTTACTTCCATTGCCTTTTACTTTTTACTTTTACTTTAACTAACTACCCCTTTATTTATATCTTTAAGTTAATCAATCTACTTTTTTTCGTTATTTCTGCTTCATTAATTGCTAGGATTGATGTCATTATGTCCCCCTTTTTCTCTTTTCTTTATACATATATATATATATAACCATTTACTTTCTACCTTTTCCCCGACTCTTTTCTTTTGCCCTTGCAAAGCCTTTCTCTTAATTCTTTTTATAAAAAAACCTTCCTAGGACTTTAGTCTTCTAATCCAATTTCTTGATTTTTCAATTAACTAATATCATTTAGGCTCTTAAATTCTTGGCTCATTAATTATTCTTTCAAGAAGAATTCTTGCTTATTAATCTTTAAGTATGACCACATCTCGAACAGCATTCACTATAATGATAGACTAGTTGTCACTTCTTGCTTTTATTTAGACTTACTTCACGATTTTTTTAGAAGCTTTACTAGAATGTTTATTAATTTTCATTAGATCATTGTTTTAACTAATTGTGTCATTTTTGGTCATTTTTTTCATGATTTATGGCTTTTTTAGTGAGTTCTTAAAGCACTTAATTGCTTGTGGACTACAAGTGGACGTAATGTTTTTTCCTTCTCTTTAAGCGGGGATTGCAAAGAGGTTTTTCACCTTCTACCAATATTTTTCCTTGGTGATTCTAATATTGAATTTTTAATTGTTGTAGACTTGCTCATTTTAAATTTGTTATTTTTCCTCTTTGGTTTATCAAATAATAAGA
Source organism: Dipteris shenzhenensis (assembly GCF_047967505.1). Taxonomy (NCBI): domain Eukaryota; kingdom Viridiplantae; phylum Streptophyta; class Polypodiopsida; order Gleicheniales; family Dipteridaceae; genus Dipteris; species Dipteris shenzhenensis. The sequence continues at coordinate 19,510,140 of NC_141611.1, forward strand.
TGAGATTGACTAAACTAAGGGAGTGGATTACCCCCCGCTTTAAGTTTTCTTTTAAGGGTGAGGACTACCCCCCTTATAGTCTCACACACTTTGGTGGCATACTAATATGATGGATTTGTGACACTGTTAGTACATATAACATGGTATTTGCAAAATTTTGGTGTTTGTGAATCTAGACGGTTGTCTTTGTTCTTAGGTAAAGCAATAACACACTAGGGAATACAGCCATTACCTATCTACCCAACTGAAACTATGATGTTCTAACACCTAGTTTTTCTTGGATGGTGGAAGGTAAGTGGACCTTGACCTCGGAGCTTGGACTACCTGATGGATTTGACACTTTTGTACTAATTCTTTGCTTAAATTCACAAATTCAATGAAAAGAAAAACTCTAGTGCCAATCTGGTGGCTCAGGTCCTTACCAAAAAATGTTTGGATTGCAATATTGTCATAAGTTACCTTAATTTAGTTTTCTTTAAAAATTTCAATCCATGTATCATATGCACCTTTTAATAATTATCCAAATGATTGAATTAATTGTATTGTTCATTTATTGATGGGATTATTAAATCTACACACACACACACACACACACACACACACACACACACACACACACACACACCCCTCCCCATTGGGGACCCTTGATTTCTAGGGGTGTATCTCATTTTGGTAACTTTTTGATACAACATGGTTTATATCTATCCCAGATATTAGCAGAAAGGCTCTACATGGATGCGAAAAGAGAATGGGGGAGAGTATTGGTAAGCATTGGGAATTGTTCACTTGATTTATTTCATTTTCATCTCGAAGAAAGAGTATTCACACTTTACTTGTTTCATTTGTCCCATCCCCTTATAAATAAATATGGCCTAGTTATTACATTGGGGGTTACATCCCCTTCCCCCTTACTACTAAGGTTTTGGTCAGGACCACAATAGAGAACTACCATTGAGACCACCATATTGTGAATGGGCTCTAATACTATATAATGTGATAAGGCTTCTAAAATGGATCATGCCTACCCATATTGGACCACTATGTCCCTAATTAATACTAGGTTATATGATTACCTCATACATTAATTGATACTTTGATCCATAATATAGATTGGCAAAATGATGTTGTATATAGGTCAAAGCAAGGTTATAGACTTTTTCATTGGAATGTATTGTGATACTAAAAGTATAATGAACATGGGTATTTAGCAGACCTTGGATACCAAACTATCCATTGGACTACCACTTGGACCTAAGATATCCCTTGGACCATTATTTGTTGAGAAGACTAAGTACACCTGCATGCAATTTAATGTAGAGGGTGAGAGTGGTACTTGGAGGAGGAGATTAAGTAATCACGTGCCCCCTTCCTTATGGTGTAGGTTGTTGGTGGATTGTGAACCTTCAAACCCAAAGGCATTTTACCAATATAATATATACGAGTAATATGACCCATCTACGATGGGCTAGAGATCTGCGCTGCTGGGTCTCAAGGTTGTGATCATAAATAACCTTTAATAAAATTTAAGTTTCGTTTATAAATCTCAAACTTTGACGAATTCTAAGAAAATTTGTGAAAAACATATACATACAAGTGTGTGCACGCGCGTACACACACACATAGCGTGTTTTTAGTATTTATACTGCATGTGTGTGCTCTCTCTCTCTCTCTCTCTCTCTTTAGTATTTATACTCTGTGTGTGTGTGTTCTCTCTCTCTCTCTCTCTCTCTCTCTCTCTCTTTGTCTCTCTATCTCTCTCTGTCTGTCTCTATCTCTGTCTCTCTCTCTCTCTCTCTCCTCGTCCCTCCCCTTCTCTCTCTCTCTCTCTCTCTCTCTCTCTCTCTCTCTCAGTATCATGATGCGTCTATGACGGGTTAGAGACCCACTCCACTGTAATAAATTTCAAGAAATAAAATTTCAATATGAATTGGCTCTATGCTTAGACTACCCAATGATTCAACTCAATGAGTGGCCATGTTGTGTTGATCAAGGAGCAAGCATTTGCACAAAAAACCACACGACCTCTCTCCTCTCCCCACACACAGTCTCTCTCTCTCTCTCTCTCTCTCTCTCTCTCTCTCTCTCTCTCTCTCTCTCCCCCCTTTTCCTTTGACTATCTCCCGCATGCACTCATAGACACATGCATTAAATCCTTCCTTAAGGAAATACAGACATAGATGTATCTATCTCTCTCTCTCTCGCGGGTGTCATGTATCGAGTGTATTCTTAGAGGCTACGTGTCTTCTTCTTGGGTGTTGTATGTTATTAGATATGCTCAATGTCCCACCCTCCTTGTATCCACCAGTGGTCCAAGGTGCTCAAGTTGTAAGGCCCCCATATGAGGAGAAGCCATGTGCGAGATCGGGACACTGGATGGATCCTGACTTGCATGTCAGATGCAATCTATCAATGAGACCGTTGATGGTAGAAAGGTGATTGGTATAGGGAATATTCCTTGAATACTCCATAGACGACTAGTCTGTTCCACTGACTAGGTTGATTGGTCAGCTTCACTGACTAGGTTGGCTGGTCGGTTCCACTAACTATGTTGATCCGGCTACTGCCCTCATAGCTATAAAGAGGCGACCTCTCCAATCCATTGTACCAGATCAGATCTTCTAGTAGAGATCTTCCAGCTAGTAGCTCTTCACCTAGTATCTGTCTAGATCACCCTCTAAGCTCCACTGTGGGAGCACACAGGTAAATGGAGCCATCACCTATACTACATTGGTATTGAAGGAAAATTTTTTTCATCTCCAGTTTGCTATGTACTCTCTATTCTTTGTTCAGTTTCTCTTCCACTGCATCGTGTAGTTTAACATGGTATCAGAGCCCACAAGCGGCTCTAAGGATCGAAGAATAGAGGAGAGGTGAGGGCTTCAATAGCATATGGAGTGATGGCAATAGGAAGCGGCTCGAGTTAAGCAGTTATAGCTGCACCAGCTTCACCAACAATTCAGGCGTTGAGGATTCACCCACCAACCTTTATTGAAGGCAAGCTACATGGTATGAACTACACTCTGTGGAGGTTTAAAATTATTGCTATTCTGGATTCATATGAGCTTCTAGAGATAGTACTAGGGACTGACCCAGAATGACAAGGAATCCCCGACCCAACAAATTTGGGGAGTATGATACCTCCTAATGCCGACCTTCTATGAGCTTGGAAATGTAGGAATGCAGATGCTCTGTGTGCCCTGGTTACACGTACTATTGATAGTGTTTTGACCTTGATTCAACATACATCTAAGGCAACTATGGCCTGGAACATATTGAAGAGTTAGTATGAGATGCGAAATCAGACAAGGATCCAGAACTTGGAGAATCAGCTCATTGTTGAGAAGAATAATGAAGGAGAGACAGCGGAATCAAAAATCTACGTGACCAGATGGCTGGTGCTAGGATACAAAAGACTAGTGAAGAGCTAGCTTGGCGGTGTCTCTGGATATGTCCACCAAGGTTTGATGGACTGGTAACAGTGCTTAACACTCAGGTGAGACCCCAACCATTGTCATTTGAGGAGTTCCGTGCTTTACTTATGGAGGAGGAATTGAGGCTTAGAGCTCGAGATGGAGGCGGCAATGGGGATGCTACGTTCTCTTCCAGTGCGAAAGGCAAAGGTGGATCCTCCACCAAAGGTGAGTCCTCTACTAGTAGTGACAAAAAGAAGAAGTTTAAGGGAGAATGCTTCAATTGCAAGAAGAAGGGAAGCAAGAAGAAGTTTAAGGGAGAATGCTTCTATTGCAAGAAGAAGGGCCATGTGATTGCAAATTTTCGGGTCAAGAAAGCAGATGAAAAGAATGGTACCTTGAAGAGGATAGATAAGGGGAAAGAGTCAGCTAACACAGCGGAAGCAGAGTTGGATCTATTTCTGGCAATAGAGTTGGATCTATTTCTGGCCATTGAAGAAGAGTGTTCCTCAGTTCAAGAAGCTTGAACCACTAATTCATGGGTGTTGGATAGTGGTGCCTCCCATCACATGACTTGCAAGAAGGGTCTATATTGGTCCATGCAGCCTCTACAGGAACTCATAACCGTGACGGTTGGTAATAACACAAAATGCCCTGTTAAGGGTACAAGTACGGTTTCATTTGTTTCTATAAATGGAGATGTCAAGAAACTATCTAATGTGCTATATGTTCCACAAATCAAGAGAAATTTGCTATCAGTTGCTTCGATAACTGACCTTGACCACCATGAGGTGAGGTTCAACAAGATAGGAGCAAAAATTCTATATAGTGCAGGCAATCTTGTTGGCACAAGAGTAAGGAGGAACAACCTATATGAGCTAAGTGCTCTTACAGCCACCGCTGGAGTGGGCACAAGCAGACTTTGGCAAAAAAGATTCGGCCACATTGGATTTGTAATGCTGAAGGAGATGCAGAAGCAAGGTATGATTGCTCACTTTACCTACTGCAGTAGTAGCAGGAATCAAAGAATCGTGTGAAGCTTGCATGATGGGCAAGCAACAGAGAAAGGCATTCCCACAAGAAAGCAAGAATAGAGCAAACGCTCCTCTAGAGTTGGTGCATGTTGACTTGTGTGGTAAGATGCCTACACAGGCCTTGGGGGGATCTTCCTATTTTTTATTGATTGTCGACGACTATAGTAGGAAGATGTGGGTGTACTTTCTTCGTGAAAAGGCTAAAGCTTTTGGTAAATTGAAAGAATGGCTACAGCTTGTTGAAAATGAAATAGGGAGAAAAGTTAAGAAAATCAGATTGGATGGTGGTGGTGAGTTTGTTTCTACAGAGTTTGGAGATTTTTGCGAGAGCAAAGGGATCAAGCGACAAAGGACAACACCACGTATGCCTCAGCAAAATTTGGTTGTTGAACACCGAATGCGAACCATCGTGGAGATGGGGAGGTGTATGTTGAAAGGTGCTGGACTACCAAACCACTTTTGGGCTGAGGCTGTCAATATTGCAGTTTACATCCTTAATCTGTAGCTATAAGCTTACAGTGGTAAGAAGCCATCTGTCTCCCACTTCAAAACATTTGGGTGTGAATGCTATGCACATGTACCAGACAGAGAGAAACAAGCTACAACCAAAAAGCACCAAATGTATCTTCCTAGGCTATTGTGATGAGAAGAAAGCCTGTAAGTTGTATGACCAAGAGGCAAAGAAGATCATAGCGAGCCGCGATGTGGTGTTCAGGGAGCAGCCACATGCATTGGAGGCAGAGAAGAGCTCTTCCACTTTATCATCAAGCGAAGAGGTAATTCACTATGGGCCTGCTGTCCTAGGAGCTATAAAGGAGGAGGAAATATCAGATGATGAAGATATAAGTCACCAACCTATTGTTACACCACCGGAAAAGCCATTGCTGCGATGGGTAAGGCAGCTCTATGACCATGATAACCAGATGCCTATGTCTATTGAGTAGCATGTAGATGGACCAAGGTGGTCTTAGAGAATCGAGGAGCAAAGGAGGGTTTTTGCTCACATAGTCAATATGGCCTTGATGGTTGAGATTATTGTAGAAGTAAAGGAGCCTACGAGTTTGGAGGAAGCACTTGCAGACCAAGATTGGAAAAATGCTATGCAAGTAGAATATGATAGCATCATGAAGAATGAAACTTGGGAGTTGGTAGATCGACCACCTAACAGAAAGATTATTGGCACTAAGTGGGTTTGGAAGGTAAAGTACCAGGCCGATGGGACTTTGGAAAAGTACAAAGCCGGATTGGTTACACAAGGATTTTCGTAGGTTGAAGGGTTTGATTTTCAAGAATCTTTCGCTCCAACTGCTAGAATGACCACTATTTGCACGGTTGGCTGCTCATAAAAAGTGGCCAATTTATCAAATGGATGTTAAATCAGCATTCTTGAATGGTGACCTCAAGGAGGAGGTGTACGTGACTTAGCCACCTCGGTTTGAGGCCCCCCATTTTGAGAACAAGGTATGTAAGTTAAAGAAGGCTCTGTACGGGCGGGCTGAAACAACAGGCCCCAAGAGCATGGTACTAACAGATAGTCAAATTCTTTCATAAATTAAACTTCAAAAGATGTGCCTCAGATGCTAACTTGTATGTGTACAGGAAAGGTGGAAAATCTACTATTATTGTTCTATATGTGGACGATCTCCTTATTATAGGTGACTATGAAGACATGATCCATCAGACTAGAAAGGCCCTGAGCATGGAGTTTGAGATGACAGACTTAGGCTTGATGCACTACTATTTGGGGATTGAAGTCTGGCAAGAGCTAGGCAAGATCTTCATCTCTCAGCAAAAATATGCAAGGGAGACTTTAAAGGCATTTGGCATGTCCGAATGCAAGGAAATAGCTACACTTATGGAGGTAAATGCAAGGTTGTCTATGGAGGATGCCTCACCACCAGCAGACATCGGGAGGTACAGGAAGTTGGTCGACAGTCTCATCTATTTGTGCAACACTAGACCGGACATCAGTTTTGCTGTTGGCATTTTGAGCAGGTTCTCCAATAAGCCCCGGGAGAATCATTGGAATGCAGGGATGCGGGTGCTTAGATATGTGAATGGCACTCTTGATTATGGCATCACGTATGGTACGGGTACTTCCTTGGTTGGTCATTGTGACTCAGATTGGGATGGAGATGTTGATTCCAGGAAATCAATTTTTGGATATTTTTTCTCTTTAGGTTCAGGTATCTTCTCTTGGATCAGTAAGAAACAACCAACAGTTTGAAGCAGTGTGGCTGAGGAGGATCTTATGGCACATGCGAGTGCAAGAGGATGAGGCAAATGTGCTTAGGTGCGATAATCAAAGTTGCACGGCCATTGCTAAAGATCAAGTGTTTCATGCACGCACAAAACATATAGAGATTCAGTATCACTATGTGCGTGATTAGATCGAGGGGGATAGTGGAATTGGTCTACTATCCAACAGAGCCGAATGGAGTAGATATCTTCACCAAGGCACTCGAGAAGGATCAGCTTCAGGGTCATCTTTAGAGACTCAGCATTGGGCCGAGAAGGTAGTTCCCCTACAGGTGGACGTTGAGGGGGGTGTTAGATATGCTCAATGGCCCACCCTCCTGGTATCCACTAGTGGTCCAAGGTGCTCAAGTTCTAAGGCCCTCATATGAGGAGAAGCCATGTGTGAGCCCAGAACACTGGATGGATCCTGACTTGCATGTCAGATGAGGTTTGTATATGAGACCATTGATGGTAGAAAGGTGATTGTGTGGGAGCCCCTTATTCTTGCTGGGGCCTAGGGGGGCTCATGGGTGAGAGCCCCCGAGGCGATGGTATAGGGAATATTCCTTGAATATTCCATGGACGACTAGTTGGTTCCACCGACTAGGTAGACTGGTCGACTTCATCGACTAGGTTGACTGGTCGGTTCCATCGACTATGTTGATTTGACTACTGCCCTTATAGCTATAAAGAGGCGACCTCCCTAGTCCATTGTACCAAATCAGATCTTCCAACAGAGATCTTCTCACTGTAGCTCTTCACCTAGTATCTGTCTAGATTGCCATCTAAGCTCCACTGTGGGAGCGCACGGGTGGACGGAGCCATCATTTGTACTACATCAGTATTGCAGGAAAATTTTGTTCATCTCGAGTTTGCTATGTACTATTCTTTGTTCAGTTTCTATTCCACTGTGTCGTGTAATTTAACATGGTATCAAAGCCCAGGTGGCTCTAAGGATCGAAGAATAGAGGAGAGGCGAGGGCTTCAACAACTTACGGAGTGATGGCAATGGGAAGTGGCTCGAGTTCCAACAGCTGTAGCTGCACCAGCTTCACCAACAATCCAGGCATTGAGGATTCGCCCACCAGCCTTCACTGAAGGCAAGCCAGAAGGTATGAACTACTTTGTGGAAGTTTAAAATTACTACTATTCTGGATTCATATGAGCTTCTCAAGATAGTACTGGGGACTTAACCCAAAACCAGAAAGAACCCCTGACCCAACAAATTCGGGGAGTATGATACCTCCTAATGGCGACCTTCTACAAGCTTGGAAATGCACAAACACATATGCTTTGTGTGCCCTAGTTACAAGTACTACTGATAGTGTTATGAACTTGATTCAACATACATCTAAGGCAACTATGGCTTGGAACATATTGAAGAGTCAGTATGAGACGCAGAATCAGAAAAGGATCCAGAACTTGGAGAATCACCTCGCAGCTGAGAAGTTTAATGAAGGAGAGACAGTGGAGGTGCTCATAACCCGAATCAAAAATCTGCGTGACTAGATGGCTGGTGCTGGGATACAAAAGACTAGCAAAGAGCTAGCTCGGCAGTATCTCCAGATATGTCCACCAAGGTCTGATGGACTAGTAACAATGCTTAACACTCAGGTGAGACCCCAACCATTGTCATTTGAGGAGTTCTGTGCTTTACTTATGGAGGAGGAATTGAGGCTTAAAGCTCGAGATGGAGGAAGCAATGGGGATGCTGTGTTCTTTGCCACTACGAAAGGCAAAGGTGGTTCCTCCACCAAAGGTGAGTCCTCTACTAGTGGTGACAAAAAGAAGAAGGGCGGCAAGAAGAAGTTTAAGGGAGAATGCTTCTACTACAAGAAGAAGGGCCATGTGATTGCAGATTGCCGAGTCAAGAAAGTAGATGAAAAGAATGGTACCTTGAAGAGGACAGATAAGGGGAAAGAGTCAGCTAACATAGCAAAAGCAAAGTTGGATCTATTTCTGGCCATTGAGGAAGAGTGTTCCTTAGTTCAAGAAGCTTCAACCACTGACTTGATGGGTGTTGGATAGTGGTGCCTCCTGTTAGGTGACCTACAAGAAGGGTCTATATTGTTTCACGCAGCCTCTATAGGAACCCATCATCATGATGGTTGGTAATAACACAAAATGCCCTATTGAGGGTACATGTATGATTTCATTTGTTTCTGTAAATGGAGATGTTGAGAAACTATCTAATGTGTTGTATGTTCCACAAATTTGCTATCAGTTGCTTCCATAACTAACCTTGACTATAAAGTGAGGTTCAACAAGATAGGAGCAAAAATTCTAGATAGTGCAGGCAATCTTGTTGGCACAAGAGTAAGGAGGAACAACCTGTATGAGCTAAGTGCTCTTACAACCACCACTGGAGTGGGCACAAGCAGACTTTGGCACGAAATATTTGGCTACATCGGATTTACAGTGCTAAAGGAGATGTAGAAGCAAGGTATGGTTGCTCACTTATCTGCAGTAGCAGAAATCAAAGAATCGTGTGAAGCTTGCATGATGGGCAAGCAATAGAGAAAGGCATTCCCACAAGAAAGATAGAATAGAGCAAACGCTCCTCTAGAGTTGGTGCATGTTGACTTGTGCGATAAGATGCCTACACAGGCCTTAGGGGGATCTTCCTATTTTTTATTGAAAGAATGGATTATCTCCTACTATCACAATAGCTGACTTGAAAGACTCCAATGTGACCAATTTTTCAAGTAGGAGTTGCGCCACTCTATTTATGAAGTTGCATGAAGGAAGCATGTCATGTTGTATCTCTGCCCCAAATTCATCACTCAGATAACATACTAAGGATATCATCTAGATTACAAATCCTCCCTTCTTTATATGCTTCCTACGACTTTAGGATAGTCAATTAGGGGAAACAACAATGTAGTCGTTTATTCCAATAGATTGTCCCCTAGTCCCCAATAGCATAACTTTCAACATTGTAGAAAAGAGAACGAAATTGTTAGGAGAGTTTGGGATAAACCTATCCACTCACTAATGGAAGATAAGAGGAAGTATTTACTATAAAACTCAGAACCACACTAAAGGCCTCTTCTTCTAGAAGATTGGACATGCCATGCCTTCTTAACTACACCGTCGTGAAGCATGAATCAAGCTAAAAAATGAGCTATGGGAGGAGGTGAGAAAGAAGAGGAAGGTGGCACTGATGGAGGAGGAGGTGAGAAAGAAGAGGAAGGTAAAGGAGACTTGTATGAAGACACGCAGGTACTCCATGGTCAAGATGGAAGAAAGGGAGCAAGGGGGGTTTTGGTGAGGAGGTCTTGCCAAGGAGATTTTGAAAGGATACATGGTAGCTTCATTGAGACGCCTTCAAGGGTGCATTTCAAATTTCAATTTGCTGCCCTCCTAAAGCTCCTCGAAGCATGTGCAACACATGGCATAGTTGAGCTCTGCCATGGAGCTCTTGCCATATGGTAACACTCTCTCTTGTCAACAACTTTGCTCTCCTTAACATGTGGCAATCTCCACAGCCCACTCCCTCCAGTGCAAGGCTTCCCTTTCCATCCAACACGTGGCAACCTTTTGCCTCCCTTTCTCCTTAATATATAGTAAGATAAGATAAGATAAGATAAGATAGTAAGATTAATATATAGTAAGATAAGAAAGAGCATTTTTGTTATTTAACATAGTGGATTTTTTGGCCCGTACGTCGGAGCTCACCACGAGGGAGCCAATCCAATTTCGCTTGACACGAGAGGATCCAAAGTGGCACTCCCTTCGAGGATGGTGTGCACAGCTGAGGACCCTCTATACCACATATAATAGCCTGCAGTTGGGCGCATATTGCAAGAATTGGAACAGCGCGCACAACCACAATTCAAAGTGTGCAGGAGTTTTATCATGAGAAGCTTCACGGACTACCTCGCGAACTAGAGCTTGAGCACTCTGAGCTTCCTAAAGATCAGCTTCGAGGACATAGCGATTTTCGCACATGGACAGGCTAACATGATCTTCAAAAAGGTACATACTATAGAGATACATTTAGTCTTGGCACTGAGAGTTTAGTTTTGGTGCTTGGAATGGAGGCATTATGCTCGAAAATCCTTCTACTTCTACTCGAAATGATGACACAATGCGGATGTGCTGAGAGCAATAGTGCCCTACACATGTGTCTACACTATGGATGCTCCGTCTCATATTTCATTTGGTTTTATATACGTATATAACACTGGAAGTTTTCTTCACACTTCCCTATGACAAACAAAAGCTGTAGCCATCCTAGGCTCTATTGCTACCTCGCTCTACGCGGATACTAGTAAGGTTAAGGTTCGATGCTTCTAAGCTTAAGGTTCTAGTGAGTGGGACGGCTCCCACAGATACTAGTAAGGGGAATTATCTGACCACCTGAGAGAGAATTTCCGTAACAATCAAGATATTGAGATGCTCCACTCATGAGGCCAACTACCCATTTGGTAGTTCAAAACAAACAGGAATGAATTTCCGGACAATCATTTTTGCTTGACCAAAGAAAGACATAGAAGTCTACGTAATCTTCCTCCTCATACAGTCGCCTGAGAAGGTATACGTGATCTTCCTCCTCATACATAGAAGTCTACATGATCTTCCTCCTCATACAGTCTACATTGAAGGAGAGCACTCGACTGAAGCACGTTCTTGAGGTCAAAAAACACTGCGCTGAGATCTTTATCTTAGCCATGAGATCACTAGACTTGGCAAACATAGGGATGAAGCCCTTGGTATGGCTCAAGTTTGATACGCACTGATATGTTATGGGAATTGAATGAACCATAGCTACGAAGAACTGGTCGAAATACAGAACAAAAATGGAGCGTGTAATTGGAAAAGAACATATGCTCTAAGAACAACGTGGTTGTAAGGATTTTGTATGCAGTCATGATCTTGTTGTAGCGACTGGGTTGTGTGCATTGTCAAAGACTGGCAACACCATTTAGAATGATAAGCTCACTTACTGTGGCACAGCTCGCTAACTACTATTGGCCCGTCGTAAGCCTACGTAAAATTATATACGTGATATATTTTCTAAGCTCTCGCAACATAGAAGTATATGCAGAGATAATGAGATTTTTCCTCATCAAGCTCATAGACTTCCATTGTGAGCTTATGTAAGATGGCATCAGATAATCTGTTACGAGAGCAGATAGTATGCCTCGTTTTCTTGACCAATAGAGATTTTCTACTACACGAGGCAGCTTGGTGATATGCGCAGTTTTTGAGCATTATTTGGCTTTTCCTCTACTAATCGAGACAGAATCTTGTGTAAGGAATCTGTAGCACGATGTTGCATGGCTAGATACTTAGGGATTGGGACATAGGCAAGAAAAATGGAGGCCTGCTCATGACTAGACTTAACTCTACTAGTTAGGACTGACATTCCTATGATAGAACACGAGAACTGGCATTTTTGGAAGGAAAATTTTGAGCCTGTTAGAGTGCCTTTATCACTTCTTCATACGAAGAATTTACTTTTTATGGATATGGACTTAAGAGGCCTTTTTGCGAATAAAGACAGGGGCATTTTAGAGTCTCTTTATTGATTCTTCATTTCATATTAACATGAGTTTATTTGCTAGAAACTCTTAATTATATGGGTTCTTATTAGCCTTGACATATATATGTGAAAAGGCCTTGGCATATATACGGGTATATATATATTTGTCTCTGTAATCTTGGCATTTATACTTGTGTAAATATATGTATATCTCATTAGCCTTGGCATAAGGTTTATTTGTATTTTTACCAATGAGCTCGTATAAATGTGGAAGTACACATAGCTTCATTATAAATTACTTTCATTGGGATAAGAGGAGGACCATTGGTATTACTTACATTCAATTACTATCAACTGACCTGGTGGGTGCATTATATGAAGTTTTTTGGGGCAAGTCCCAAGGTCAAGGAGGCATTAAGCCTAAAGTGTGGTATTTATGATGCACGGTGTACTCAGACATATTTTTATTGGTTTTGAATTCATTATAACACCCCTTAGAGGGATAATCCTTTCTACTTATGAATGGAATGACCCTAATGATGCAAGAATTGGAGACCCTTTTAAATTTTTATCTTGCAGGTTTATGGGCATGGCTTACTTTGAAATGGAAACTGGAGGGCTCCATTTCAGGATTAATGCCTTTAACCCTCACTTTACTAAACACTTCACTTGTTATATTCTACCTTTCTGCTTACTACAACTTACTAGAATTCTGACATTTTTTGCCAACATATGTTTTATAAGACTGCCACGATTTGATGCTAATCTAGATAGAGTGGCATGGATAACAACTATGTGCTAGCATTGAAGCCTCGCTTTCACAACAAAATGTATTGTTCTAACCTTCATTTTTGTTGTGATAGTGCCAGGTGAGTCGGCATACCTCTTCATTAGGTTTGCATTGAAAAATCTAAGGCATGAAGATATGGTGTTGGCAACTTCGAGGCATACTCTATAGTGGATTACCTCCAAGTACTAATAAATAAGATTGGACATTCTATTGGAGACTAGCCATCAGTATTGTTGTACTTTTTGCATTGTACGAAAATGAATGTGAGTATAAAAATTGACTCCCACTTTGATACTTTGTTAGAAGGAACAGTATGATATGAATTATTATCACTTATGCAATATTAAGAGGTTGGTTACTAATGGACTACTCTCACTAGGTGTTTGAAAAGGGCAATAGCGGATGTTTGCAATTGGTTTACATTGACATTGGAAACTGGTCCAGGATAGATTGTTTGATAGGACACACACACATACACACACCTACACACACACACACACACACACACACACACACACACACACACACACACACACACACACACACACACACACACACACACACACACACACACACACACACACACACACACACACACACACACACACACACACACACACACACACACACACACACACACACACACACACTTCCTACCTCTTCCTCCTTTTGTTTAGTCACTTGCTCCTTCATTCTCCCCCCCCTCGTTGCCTTTGCGTATTCTCCCCTACTTCTCTCATTTAATCCCAAATTTTCCTTATTTATTCTTCCATTTATAATAATTTCTCCCTAATAATCTTTTTTATAAAAGGAAATTAATAAATTCTCCCCTAATTTTCATTTTTATAACTTTAAATTCCTATTACCTTTGTGCATTAATCCCTCTCAAATTCCATTATTTGTCCATTTCTCTTACACCTTTTCCTCTATTTTACTCTATTTCTTAAACCCCAAGCCCCCCCCCCTTTGATCTGTTTCTCATATTTCTCCTCTTATCCTTTTAAAAATTTTTTCTCTTTTTCCCTTATTTTCCTTTACTTTATTTATTTAATTTTTTTTGATATTTAAACTTTTTCTAAATTTCCTTAATGTATTTATGTTTTCTGTAATTGCTTAATTTCACTTTCCTTTATCTTTCCTTTTTTCCAATTTTCCCCTTTATATACTTTGGTCTCCTTTATTATTTATTTTACTTTTTTCTTTCTAATTCCCTTTCTTCTTAAATTTATAAAAATTTCTTCTAATTTTCTTGTTTTTTCCACCTTTTAATTTTATTATATTTTTCTATTTTTAATCTCCTATTTTAATTTTTGTTATGATTTTTTAATTTCCTTTATTACTAATTTCCATTTTAAATCACTCCTTAGCTAGCCCTAACTACCCCCTAAATCGACTCCCTATCTAAACCAGACCTACCGGACCCCTAACTCTTCCTCTCCTTGTGTTTGATCTCCCGACCCTTAATTTTCACCTTCAAAATCTTCTGCCCTCCCTTGACTGTCCAGAATCCTCTCATAATTTCACCCTATCTATCGATTTATATCACCCTCACTTGATGCACTACCTCATAAGGCTCTCTAATCTCCCTCGTCGCTCCTGAGTCCTGACTACTTCTGCTACCTGCCATCGTCGCCATCTTCACTCCCCTCATTACTTCCCTAGTCCCCAATGTTTTTGGTTTAGCATACCTATTGTGTGCCTTCTGGCCCCTCTTTATTGTGCTAGTGGGATGGCCTATGATATGCACGTGCCTCCCGAGACTCCATTGATCATACCTCTCCTTGCTATTCGTGCCTTGCTGTTGAGCTCCTCGGTGCCCAAAATCCACCACCCCCTATCTCATCGAAGTATTGCATCGAGTCTAGCACCCGTTCTCTTCCTGCGTCGGATCTACTCGCCACGTTCACTCTCTCCCCCATGCACAATGGACTCATAGGTCCTTACCCCCCCCCTTTCCCTCCTACTTCCCTTGAATTATCCCATTTTTGGCCTGCCTCTGGGGTAGCCTAAGCAATGGCTACGTTTTGACAAAGCCAAAATTCGATAATTTTGATTTAAAATAAACATTTCTTTTAAAATGAATTCCCATTGTCTAAAATGACGGTGCATTGATAGCACATTCAATGGTTTGTGGTGCATGTGGTGAATGGGGTGACCCTGTGCATGCATTGGTTTACGGGAGATTTGTGCTTCTCGTAGTATTGAAGAATCGTCTCTGCCAGCATCAGCTTCTCCTTTCACGCTTCTACGAATCTGACCAATTTTCATTCATAGGACAGGTCCTTCACGCCTCTGCAATGTTGAGGTTCTTCATTGTTATGCATTCAAAGCTCCAGGCTTATCTGGCATTGTGTGGCAGTGGATGGTGAATTTTCGGAGACTTGTGTTACTTATGCATCATTTTAATCATCTTTGTTCTGCAAGAAGGTTAATACGGGATTTGATTTTTGTGTAGGTGTATGGTCAATTGAGTTGATTCATTTGAATTTTCCACTGACGCCATGAAGAGTTTTGCTGCATTTGTGGTCCCCAAATCTTGAAGAGGCTTCAGTAAATTAGTTAGTGGAGTGGCAGCTGTGTATAGACGCAACGAAGATATGATATTCTTCTCTTTAATGAGGAATTATGGCAGAGGGATCAGAGTGGTGGTTGGACAAATTCGACACACTTTTGTTTATTTCAAATGATGAGTCCATTGGGCTTCGTGCCTTCATCTTGTTGCAAACGTTTTTCTCTCCTTGTGTTCACGCGTTACATGCTCTCCAAAATTTAATAGCTCTCTATATATTTCATACGTCGATTTTGCAAACATGCAGTACTCCTTTCTCATTCTCGTACCCACACTTGGAGATATGGACTCATCAGACTACATGGATACTAACTCAGGAGCCTTTGTGGAAGGTTGCCTTTCTTGATTTTTGCCTTCTCATTCAAATGTATTTTTTTACTTCAAACTTTCGACTTACTTTGGGTGCAGGACTGGCGAAAGTTTGCCTAGATGCATTGGAATCTACTACCACCCCTTCGTGTGTGAAAGCAGGAATCATCCAACCTATGACAATGATTGCGAAGGCAAGTGAGGGGGTTCATGGTACATGTCGCGATATGAACAGCTTATGAAGTCTGTCTGTTAATGGCTTTTTAGTTTACCTTTCGTGTATGTTAGTGCTGTGTGCGTTCTACTTTCTGTTTTAGAAAAAAAACCACTTTAGTTTAGCATGTGCGTATGTTAGTGGAGCGTGCATTGATATTTGTTAGTGTATCATTGTGTATGTTAGTGCTGCATGCATTCCACCTTGTTGGATTGTTCGGTCATTACTGTAGTAGTGCATTGTTCCTACATTACTTTTTGTTTGATTGAATTTGGGTTTAGTTTACTGTGTGTATATTAGTGCTGCATGGGTTTTACTTTCTCTTTTAGCAAAAACCGTGTAAGTTTAGAGTCTGTGTATGTTAGTGGTACGTCATCAAATTTTTTAGTTTACTGCGTGTATGTTAGTACTTCATGTGTTGCAGCTTTCTTTGAGAAAATCTTGCTTTACTTTTAGCATTTGTGAATGTTAGTGGTGTGTGCATTTATATTTCTATTCCACGAATTAAAAAAGACAATTATAGTAGACTTCAACATATAAACATTGTTCTTCAAGTTTTTTGCCATACTGGTCACTACAGACGATGTAGAGCTCTATCCATATTGTTTTTCTCGAAATTAGTGTACATGTTGAATGGCAAATGCCCTGAGACTAATGTGTTCATTTAATGACTACGTATCCCAGACTGAAACAGTCCACTTAATGTTTTTTTCACACACTTTTATATAGTTTTTAAACATTTGTAACATTGTGTCCATTTTTGTTACTTCTTCGTTTTGGTGGTATTTTTCTTACATTATTTTCTCATTAACATGTTCTTAATTTCTCTTACTTTTCACAAGTAAAACTAAATAATGTAATTTTCTTTAGGCACCCCTGCTACCTCCGTTTGCTCATATGCGAAAAAATAACATCCTCGCCTAGTCAACACCCTTTATCATTGGTAGCCCAAGTAGGCCTCTAAAGGAAAATTTGGTGAAAACTTCTCTAATCAAGAAAAATCCACGCTATTAATTGAAGCATTCTTTCCTCGAAGTGGCACAAGAGGCATACACTCAAGGTGATCTCATAACTAAAAATGTTTTTTACTTCTTAATGAATATTCTTTAATTTGCTTTTTTTGTTTTTTGCACCAGTGAAGAAGCTTGTTCGTGAAAATCCAGAGTATGTTAACTTTAAATCTACCATGACAACTCATGTGGAACATAGTAAGAAGCGTGAAAAACATAAAAGTGAAGAAGCAAAAGTAGTGCCCTCCAAAAGAAGCAAGAAGGATGTCATTATTATTGATTAATACTCTATTATATTGACATAGCTATTTAGGCATTTTCGAGAAGTATCTTGGCCCAAAAAAGTACATGGCCTTTCTTTCATTGTATTATTTCAGTATTGGCAAATATGTTATCTTTTGAAGTATTGGAAATATAAATGATATCAAATTTATGAGTGATTTTATTGTTCTTTCAACTTCTTGATCTTAATATATTAAATTTGTACTTTGTATTGTGTTTTCCATTCAAACATTATGCTATTTCTAATCATATTGCACCACAAAAAATATGATTGTTAAAACATATTTTTGTAAATAGTGTATTAGCTTACTTTCTTCCACATTTGTACTTGCAGCATGTAAACAAGTGTTGTCCAAAGAGGAAAATGATAAGTTAACTCCTACAATGGTCCTAACCATTCCCAGAATTTGCAACCACCACCTCATATCTTTCCTTCTATTGCCAAAGCCATAGTACCATCAAAGGAAAACTATGTAGGTGGGGGAAATTCTCTAGTGCAACTTAGCATCACTCAACTTTCCGATTGCACTTCTCATAGGTTTGTGTTTGAGGGGAAGCTACTTTGTAAATATGGTACATACAAGATAGCAAACCCCAAATATCCCACTTTCTTGAAAGGTGGCCTTACCGATAAGTTATGTTATGACACTGTCACTTTACTTGTTCCTTCAACCTACATTCAACAATTTGTAAACTTTTTACAAGTTAGAGAATTCTATAGAATTGAAGGAGCAAGTGTTGTAGTAAAAGGGCCAACAGAGGGAGGGACTTCTAGATTTTCTTTACTTGTTGATGCTACCACTTGCATCGTTAGAGGTGAACCATTTGAAGGTAACCTTCGTTTATTGCCTAATCATTCCATATGCACATACGTCTCTTGGGCAGTAGAGCATATAAACTTTGGCAAGTTGAGTATTTCAAATGTGATGGGCACAATTGCAATACTGATAATCAAAGTGGCAAATGAAGAAGGAATGGCCAATCAGATTATTGTTGCGGATGGACCAAGAGATGAAGATCGAGCTACAATGAGTTAATCTCAAAAGTTATTTCTTTTATTTATCATGAAGTGTGCTTTGTCTCATGTTCAATTTCTTTTTGTAGTTGTCATTCATGAATGAAAGGAAACCTACATTGACCCAGCTTGTTCAAGAATTCAATGACGAAGGTATTGTTATGTACATCTTAAAGAATGTATCATTCTTAAAGGCAAAGAATACAATTTGTGTATTCGACTTCACTATTTTGGTGGAGGTTGTTGATGAATCAACCAAAGAAGCTTTGCAAATAGCATTTTCTAGCCAAGTTTCTCGGCTAGGTTATGGCACAAAGGTGCATAATCTTACCTCCACACTTTTAATAATTATTCAACCATTAAAAGATTCCTAACAAATTGTTGTGCAACAACAGGTATTTGGTATTTTGTACTTCACATATGTGAATGTAGACCTTGTGGAGCATGTATGTGATAGTTATGGAGGATTTCGCGTTAGCAGAGACCCACTTCGACCATATTGCTACTCTTGCAAAGGACCTCAAAATGTTGAGCAAGTTGCTAGCTTGACTGGTGATAGAGTTCAATGCAATGGAGAAGTGGTTCCAATTCATGTTTGAGGTCCATATGTTGACATAATACTTTCCTTGAATGTTCCTTTCCTCCAACTCTATGAAGAAGATCTTATGATGGCACGAAGAAAGCTCAAAACAACAAAACCTAGCGGTAGCTTCACCATTAATAGTTCTGGATTTGTAATTGCATTTGAGCCTAATGCATAATAGTTGCATTTGCTTGTCGCAATAATTTTGTTGTAATGCAACTTGTCAACAACATTTGGAATTTGTTGTTTATTGATATCATTGAAATAAAGGTGTATTGATTTGTGAAGATGGAATTGCAAACTCTTCTTCTGGAAAAACACTTTACAAAAGATGAATCTTTTAATAGTTTATATCCGTTGAATACAAATATCATTCTTTGTCTTATTCACATTCTTCCAAGCTTTACTTATGAGCAAATATTGACAACTCTATTTGAAAACATTGTTTCTGATATAAATCACTTCGGTATTCCATGTTATACGTTTCAAGCAATATCTAACAAGTCATCTTTGACAATAAATGACATGCAACACTTAGTTCAAAGTTCGTCGACATCACTTGCATTAATTATTGATATTCTAAAAAGATTCAACATTATGTTTGATACATCATTTGCTTTGCTATGCTATAATGGAGTAGTCATGAAGAATACATTCTCAATAGGAGTCACCAAATGACCCACAATAGACATACTTTCTTATTAGATCAATCTAATGATGTTCACACACTGACTCCATTAATCCATTTAAGTAAAAAAGGAACATATCAAATGAGGACCGAAAAAGATGCAAATGAACTACAACAAAGATTATTCCAAAATCCCTTGCTCTCAGCCAAAGAAGTTGCTTCGTCATTCTTCCAAACTTTAGAAGAACCAACTTATACAATGCAGGCTGTTTTAAACAAAGTATACAAAATGCAAAGAAATTTACTTTACTCAGCAACAATGTTGAATACATCAAACTTTGTTGAAGAAGAACAACACATCAAAAGAAAGCCACAACCACACAAAAGAAAAAGAAATGAGAACATATATGAAGAACAATATTGGAAGAAGATATTGGATACCCCATCATTTTCATGTATTTGTTGTGCATTGCTGAAATTTCTATCGAAGATTAAAAAACTGACAGAGAAAAAAGCAATATTTTTGCAAACCAATGGACTTACTATATCAAAATCCACTTTAGAAAAACATTACCTGTGTTCTATTTGCAACAGAGAAGTCAACAAAAGAAAAATGCCATTACTAAATAAGACGAACATGCAAATGCCTACTATAGTACCATCAATAAGTCAACTAAATCAGCTTGAGGCACGCTTGGTAGTAATTCGTATACCTTTTGCTCAAATTCATGAGCTTTCATATGAAGGGCAATATGGTCTACATGGAAGTGTTGTCAATGTATTTGTTGATGTTGATATAGCTCAACAATTATTGCCAAGATTCATAGGTCAAAATGACACTGTTGTAGTTGCAATAAAATGCAAGTTATCATACAAACATTGCTATATGAGTGGTATTGTGCATCCAACATTAACTATTCTTGCTTTGGTGGATTTATTACAAACTCCTCTATACAAGGAAAAAGAACGTGAAAGTAAATCCTCTTTGGGAAAGTCATATTAAGAATATTCAACAATTGGAAGAGCAATTACAAGACGATATTAAAGGGAATATCCAAATAGAAGAAGATGATATTGCAAGAGATACTCTTGTTCATGGCATATATGCAAGCCAACAAATTGTTGACTTTGAAGACCAGACTATTGTTGTAGCACCTTCAGAAGGATTTTCACCTAAAAGTATTTTTAAAGACAAATATTGTGAGGAATCAGCATATCCCAATCTTTTTTAAGGGTAAAAAAGGAACTATGCAATTGTAGAGCGCACTTCTTACCAAATTATTGCAACTTGGGAATTATTAAATGTGGACCGTAGGTTTGCAATGTTAATAGATAATATATTTTTCAAAACAATGAAAATATTGGTCCGTCAAATTCTTTCCTCATCTTGGGTTCGTATGCATGTAACATCATGCAAACAAAAGGTAGAACATTGCAAGTCAAAGATGCTCTTTTGGATACTTATATTGAAAAACTTCTACAATCAAACATTGGATTTTGTGACTTCACACATCTAAGAACTTCAATTGATTATATGCAACTACTAAAAAAAAACATATTTGCAATGTTAAGACAATTAGGACCACCATGTTTCTTTATAACACTATCTGTTGCAAAAAAAGTTTGGAAGCCACTTTTACAATGTTTGAGAAAACTAAATCCTCCAAAAGAATCCACAAATGCTAGCTCAAACATTGAAATTCATAATTTAATAAGATCTGATCCTATAACAACAGCACAATACTACGTACACAAATTTCAAGCCCTTAAGAATTTATTAAAAAAAGATGCAACAATTCTAGGGAAAATAAATGACTTTTTCTTTGTAATAGAATTTCAAAATAGAGGCAGCCAACATGATCATGGCCTCTTGTGGGCCCAAAATTCCCCTATGTTTGGAATTGATTCAAACCATGACATCAAAAATTTTGTTGATAAATACATTTCAACAAACATCTCCAAAGTCCCCCATGACAAACACGAAATGCAAACACACAAACATCATAAAACTTGCTTCAAAAGAAAAGATAAATGTAGATTTGGATTTCCACATTTTCCTATGCAAAAAACACAAATCTTGGAACCTTTGGAAAGTCATATCGAAAACAAACACTTCAAAAAAACAATGAGAAAAATTAAGAGTCAGCTACTAGAAGAACATACATTAACACTAGACTACACTACCTTTCTAGATGCATTGACTATGTTTGAAGAGGATTACATTCTTTTAATTCATTCTTCTATTTCTCAACCCACTTTATTTTTACAAAGAGAACCAAAAGACATTTACACAAATTACTTCAACCCAACAATGTCAAAGTTATGGGGAGCAAACATAGATATTCAATTCATTCTAAACCCACATGGAGCAGCTGCATATTGCACATCATACATAACGAAAATAAACAAAGAGACAATAGAAGCTATGAAACTAGGGCTCACTGCCAGTATTGCTTCCAACTCTCTAGCAAACGAGTGCATTCGCAAGGTGGGAAATGCCATCTTGAATACTCAGCATATTAGCTCTCAAAAAGCAGTTTACTTGGCACTTTCTTTACCATTATCATCATCCCTACATATTAACACAAATCCTCCCGATAAATGCACTTACCTACTAAAACATCAAGAGCAATTAGAGAAAATGTACCTTGAAAATACAAATGTCTTCTTTGATGACATCATTATGAAGTATTTGAAACGAACAAATGATCTTCTAGATATATGCTTAGCAACTTTTAAGAGCCAATACATAATTACAAGTTTAAATACAAAAAAGGGAAAGAAACATAAGATCATCTGCTTCAATAACTACAACCTTCAAAAAGACCCTGAAAATCACTACCACAAGAAATGCATTCTATTTTTTCCATATCACAATAATGAACTTACATTTAATTAAAATTATTAAACTTGGCATGACATGTTTATTTCCAACAAACACATCATATAACTCAATGAACAAAAATTTATAAAACTAATTTCAAAATTCCCTGCAAGGTCAAATGATACAGCAACAACATCGTCTTCAATATCAAACCAAACATTAAACAACGACAAATACGACATTGGGTTAGAAATGCCAAAACAAACAAAAACAACTCAACATTTTGACAAGTTTTTGCCTAAATATTCAATGATGCCTAACACACAATATTACTATTCCATGAGATTACTAAACAATGAACAATGTTTACTTCTCGAAGACATGATGCTAAAAACAAGATGTGCTTCCAATAGACGACATCATCTTTCCTAACAGAAAATGTAGGAACAGGGAAGACATTTGCACTACTACTCATAGTACAAGCCCTTTTACGACACTACTCACACAATCATTCATTAGACATAGAGCTGACCAAAGTGTTATTGCTTGCATACATAGGCAAAGTAGCTTTCAACATTGGCGGAACAACTATTCACACATATCTTGAAAGCAATTGACAAAAGACATAAGACATGTAGCAAAACAATAAACATTCCTACATCTCCTAAAAACACATCAAGATTGCACCAAACATTGTATTTAAAGCCAAGAATGATAATAGAAATATGTTCAGGAAACTTGGACATTAGTGATGGCCTAGTCAACGGTGCTGACGCAATATTCAAACAATTGTTCACTACAATCGAGCCTCAAATTGTTTGGGTTCAATTTACCAATAATATCATTGGAAGAAAAACATGCTTTGACAACAAGCACCTTTACATTAACGAAATTCCCCCACAACGGACACCAATACATCAAATAAAAAGGGAATTTCAAATTGGGAAAAACCATTTAAACACTATCACTAGATGATAATTTCCACTACAACCAGCAGCTGCAAGAATAATACACCGTTCCCAAGGTCTATCTATGGATCATTTTGCATTTGATCCTTCTTTCATCAAGGCACATGGACTTACATACACAGCACTGTCATGTGTTCGCAACCCAGAGAACCTTTACCTCATGAAGCCACTCGAACCTAAACACATAAAAATCGACAAAATGTTGTGAAAGAAATAGAAAGATTGAGATCACATCGACAATGGATACAAAAACAAATTAATCATTTCTTAAATGTTAGAGCATTCACTTCACACTACAAAGACATAGTTGTTGATAAAAGCCTCATGAGTGCCACAATATTATGCCTCCAAGAACTTCATTCTCAAAATAATCAATCAATCTTCTTGGAAAATTTCACAATCTTGCAAAACAACAATGGCGTTGGAATTGCAACATTTTTCAAAACTGATGTTCAATTGCAAATGTAAGAATATATTATACAAAAAAGATTTGAGTGCTTGTTAACAATATTCAAAACAAAATATAACTCGACATTTGCAATTATTAATGTTTACAAACACCCTTCCTCACCACAATCAACACTTATAAATATATTGCAAACAATGATAAACAAAGTACAATAACAAATCCCAACTACAATCTTAGGACTTCAACATACATTGCAACAACAAAACAAATTCAACACAATTACACAAATTCATGGCACAAAATAATTTCAAACAATTGATAGAAGAACCAACTTGTTTTCATGGTTTCACAATTGATTATATTTACACAAATAAATATTGTAACAACGCAACTTACGAAACAAATTTTATTTATTGGTCCGACCACTCCCTATCATACACAACAATTGACAATATTGGGCAGGCCTTATGAATGCAATTCACCTTGTTCTATTTACTGCCCATTTCATCCTAATTTCTTCTCACTATTTTAACAAATTTTTGTTAATATCTCTTCAATTTAATTTTTTTCTATCCTTAAAACCCCTTACTTTCCTTTTTTAGTAATGTTTTCCTTCTCCTTTAATTTTTTCTTCTTATTACTGTCCCATTTTTAAATTGTACCTTCCTATTAAAAACCTTTTTTTCTTCTTATTACTGTCCCATTTTTTAATTGTACCTTCCTATTAAAAACCTTTTTTCCAAAACTTTCCCTCTTTTTAATTCTATTCCCCCCTTTTTTCTTTCCTATTGTTTTTTCTTCTTAATTATTATTCTTTCCTTCTAAATTATTTATTTTTTCTCACTTTCAAACTTTATTCGTTTTTTAAAACCTCCTTTTTATTTTCCTTGACTACTTTTTGTTTTTAATGTCTCCTTAAAATTTCCTTACTTATTTCCTTTTTTTATTTCCTAATTTGTTTTTTAGTTCTACTTAACCTTCCTTGTTTATTCTTATTATTTCTTATAATATCTTATTTTCCTACTTCATTAGCACTGGCTCTCCTAGAGACAGTGCTTTAGGATTGAGTTGAGTGGGAGTTTTATGATTATTCTTAGTTTTTAAGGATTTTTTATTAGGAATTTCTAAACTTCTTAACCTCTACTTTTAGATGACTATTGGATTTTCAGCTTCTAGCTTGTGTGTGGTTTTAGCTTCTAACTTGTGTGTGGTTTTAGCTTCTAGCTTGTGTGTGGTTTTAGATGACTATTGGATTTTTAGCTTTTAGCTTGTGTGTGCTTTTAACCCCCTCCAACATGGCTATAAATCAATTCAGGGGCTCCACTCTCCCTCCATGCTTGAGCTCTCCCTAGAACGATTGCCTTGGCTTCCTCTAGCTACAAGTCTTCAAGTCACTTCCCCGGGGGATTCACTCTTCATTAAAGGGGGACGTCACCTGCGTGCATGAACTTCAAGAAAACCCCCTATTTAAGATCCATGTAGGATGATAAAACACCCCTATTTAAGCTTATAAGATACCACCAAAATTCTATTATGTCCCCCCCGTTCCTTAAATCTACGTTCTTTCTCAAGAATTTAGATTACACAATAAGAAATTTTAGACTACTTTCCTTGTCACTATTTAAAACCATACACAAAACCAAACTTGTTCGGACTAGTTACCCAAGGTAGCCTATACTATGTCCCCCCCTCTTAAATATGGCATGGGCCCCCTAACTTAAATTCAATATTGGGAAAAAATAAAAAGGGCCCCCACCCCTAATGTATAAGCTTATTCCTCATTTCAGAAAACCCCCCTATTGTACACTCACGTGATATCATAAGTTCCCCCATGTGAATCCCCCGGGGTCACTTCAAGCTTTTTGGTTGCTCATCTAGGTCTTACGTGTTTGTTTGTGAGCAAGGGTCTAAAGCCGATTCGCTTGTTAACTCTTGAAGTCATTGCTTGGAAAAAAAATTTACTATCCAGAAAGCCGTTTGCTAGAAAAATAGGTTCGGCTGTAAAAAAATCAATTTTCCTATTAAAAGGGCTTTATGTTAGCCAATTTGTCTACTAGGTCTGTTTATAAAAATAAAGCCAAAAAAACCCCTAGAAAGTTGACAAAAAACTTTGCAGGTATCATTCATAAAACCTTCAAGGAATAATGCCAATTTACCTTTTAGTTATAAATTATAGGTTTTTTAAAATAAAAAGGTAGTGGCTTTGCAGTTAGTGTGAGAGGATGCAAATAACTATAAAACCTTGGCAAAGCCTAATGGATCTTGCGAGTCCTTAAAACGTTTATTTTTTATTATTTCTTACTAAACAATCGACAATGTCTAAAGACCTATAAAACCCACAAGTTGGAGCCAACTGCTTCCGTGCATACATGCACCTTGTCAACTCTAGTCAACTAATTTCTTTCCTTTTTTAAACCTTTTTACTAAATACTGATTTTACCTCCTTATTAAATCGAACTAACCCCCTGCAGTCCTTTTTTTCCCCCATACACCACACGGCATTAGCAATAATGACCCCACCTTCCCAAAATAATCCCAAGCCTCCCGACTCCCCTCCCCACCTAAAACTCCACTTCCCACTACCTATGCCCCTACATGCATCCTCTACCTGCACCGTCTGCCGACTCCCTTTGCCTACATCCTTTGCCTATGCCCTCTACCCTCTGGCTTGTACTCCTTACTCCATGTGCCCATCGCATCGTACTTCTATTGCCCAAGCTCCGTGCACCATCTCTATATCGTTATCTGTGCGTAGGTCCGCTCTGTGTGCCTGCCGTTTTCCTGTCATCTGTGCCACAGGTCTGCATGCCCCGCCCCTCGATTATCGCTCCGCACCAACAACCATGGACTCACAGGTTCTAGGCCATGGCCCATGATTAATATTTTTTGCCTTATGCATTACAACATACATTTACCCCCCCCCCTTCTCTCTATGTATTTTTCTAAATTCATATGCATTTTAATAAACCCCCCCCCCCCCCGCCCCCCCCTCTTTCTTTTCCCCTCCTTTTCACTTTCTAAATTCATATGCATTTTAATTAAAACCCCCCAACCCCCTCTTTCTTTTCCCCTCCTTTTCACTATATTCCTTTGCACTATATTTCCCCTCCTTTTCACTATATTTTCTCTCCCCCCTTACAATGTATCCCTTACTAAACCCCCTCCCCTTCTCTTTCCCCTTAGTTCTTCAACCTCTGTTCCCCCCTTACTTCTATAAACACCCCCTCCCCTCTAATATTTTTAACCCCCTCAATTTAAGTTCTTTATATAAAAATTTTGCCACTTTTTTTACTCTAGCTTTTTCTAAAAACTCCCACTCTTTGCCTTCTTAAACTGGATGGCTCTCCTCTACTGCCAAACTCACTCCTCCTTCACCCAAAAGAAGGCATAGTTCCCCCCCAAAATACACCCTCAAATTTTAAAAATTTACCCCTTCTACCCCTCTTAGCAACCCTTCTCTCACCTTGCATGTTAAATGTAAGAAAATAGTACGCAGCGGAAGATAACAACAAAACGCAAGTACACGATGGAAAGCTGGAGAGAATACAAAAATTCTGATATACCAAACTGCTGATACAACTGATGGTTGGCTGTCCACCCGTGCGCTCTACAGACAGAGCTTCGATGGTGATCTAGACAGATGCTGGACGGAGGACTATGAGCGTGAAGAACTGGTGATCTGATGATAGGGGGTGGCCACTTATATAGTGTAAGTGGTTGACGGTCGGCCCTGTAATAGGCAGTCGGCCTAATAGACAGTCGGCCTGGAAGACCAACCGACCCTTCAGAAAACATGCCGTCGGGCAGATGAAGGATCGCGCATAGGTCATACCGTCGGGCCTGGGGCTACCGGCAGCCCCCGGACCCTGCCACAACAATAAATCACTCCCAAGAGCCTTCGTGAAGATGTCTGCGCAATTATCCTCTGTGGGACAATACTCCAGCTCTATGACTCCATCCTCGATGAGCTCTCGTACGTAGTGATACTGGATCTCTATGTGCTTTGTACGAGCATGGAACACAGGATTCTTTGCAATGGCCATGCAACTCTGATTGTCGCATTTCAGAACCGTCGCATCTTCGATTGGAACTCCTATGTCTTGCAGGATCCTCCTTAGCCAAACTGCTTCACAAGCAGCAATGCATGCTGCCTTGTACTCAGCTTCCGTCGAAGATAGTGCCACTGTTGGTTGCTTCTTGCTAATCCAAGAGAACACTCCTGAACCAAGTGAGAAACAATATCCAGAAACTGACTTTCTAGAATCACAATCTCCCGCCCAATCTGAGTCACAGTAACCCGCCAAGGTCTTCCCTGCTCTGTAGGTAATGCCATACTCCAGTGTACCTTTCACGTACTTTAGCACACGCATCCCTGCTTTCCAATGGTTCTCTCGAGGTTGATTTGAGAACCTACTAAGTACACCAACTGCAAAGCTGATATCAGGTCTAGTGTTGCACAGAAAAATGAGACTCCCCACAAGTTTCCTATACTCCTTGATGTCGACAAGTGGTGATGCATCCTCCACTGAGAGCTTACCATTCACCTCCATGGGAGAGACCACGTCCTTACACTCGGTCATATCGAATGCCTTCAAGATCTCGCGAGCATATCTCTGCTGAGAGATGAAAATCCTGCCAGGTTTTTGCCAAACCTCAATGCCGAGGCAAAAGTGCATGAGCCCCAAATCTGTCATCTCAAACTCGGAACTCAACGACTCCCTCAACTTTTGCAGCATCTTCTCATGATCTCCTGTGATGATCAAGTCATCCACGTAAAGGACTATTACCACATACTTGCCATCCTGCTTACAAACATACAGGTTAGCATCAGAAGCACTTTTTGAGAAACCAATAGATATGAGAAAGCTATCAATCCGTTGGTACCATGCCCTTGGGGCCTGTTTCAGCCCGTACAATGCCTTCTTTAGTTTGCAAACCTTGTTCTCTGAATTGGGAACCTCAAATCCTGGTGGCTGGAACACATATACCTCCTCCTTGAGATGTCCATTCAAGAACGCAGATTTCACGTCCATTTGAAACACCGGCCACTGCTTATGAGCAGCCAAGGCAAGTACCACCCGAATAGTTGTCATCCTTGCTGTAGGAGCAAAGGAATCCTCAAAATCAAAGCCTTCAACTTGAGAGTATCCTTGTGCAACAAGCCTAGCCTTGTACTTTTCCAAAGATCCATCAGATTTGTACTTGGCCTTCCATACCCATTTGGTACCAATGATCTTCCTTTTTTCTGGACGATCAACCAAGTCCCAAGTCTGATTCTTCATGATGCTGTCATACTCCTCTTGCATGGCAGCTTTCCAATTTGGATCGTCCATTGCCTTATCCAAATTCGTAGGCTCTTGAACTTTCATAATCTCAGCCATCAAGGCCATATTGACTATGTGTTCAGAAGCCCTTTTCTGCTCCTCTATCCTCTTTGATCGTCGAAGTCCATCTGCAGATGACTCCGCCAAGTCTGGAACCGGATTCTTCTCATCAAAGAGCTGCCTTGCCCACTTTGGAAGTGGCTTACCTTGTGGAGCCAAGGCATGTTGTGGTGTTGGTGGAGTCTGTTCCTCGAAGTACTCCTCCTCATTCTGCAACTCTGCTTTAGATACGGGCACAAGGTGAGTTACTTTTACGGCTGATGATAAAGTGGAAGGGCATACCTCCTCCTCCACTGTATGTGGCTGTTCCCAAAACACCACATCACGACTGACCACGATCTTCTTTGCCTCTGGATCATATAGCCGGTACGCCTTTGACTCCTGGCTATAGCCCATGAAGATACACTTTCTGCTCTTTGGATCTAATTTCTTTCTGGTGCTATCTGGAACATGAACAAAACACTCACATCCAAATGTTCTGAAATGAGAAGCGGAAGGCTTTTTACCTGAGTAAGCCTCCAAAGGTGTTTTGCCCGTCAAGGCCTTTGTGAAGCTTCGATTGAGGATGTAGACTGCTGTATTGACTGCCTCAGCCCAAAAAGACTTAGGCAATCCTTTACCTAGTGCCATGCATCGTGCCATCTCCATGGTAGTACGATTGCGACGCTCTACAACACCATTTTGTTGCGGAGTATGTGCAGTCGTGAGTTGGCGCTTAATGCCATTCTCGTGCAAGTATGTGTCGAACTCTTTTGACAGGAACTCTCCTCCTCGATCCGTGCGAAGCTTCTTTACCTTCAGCCCGCTTTCTTTTTCCACCATCTTTTGCCACTGTTTGAATTTTCCAAGAGCTTCAGCCTTATCTCGTAAAAAATACACCCACATGTATCTACTGTAGTCGTCGACGATAAGCATATAGTAGTTACATCCCCCCAAAGCTTGAGTCGGAGCTTTCCCACTGAGATCAGCATGAACCAATTCTAGAGGAGCCTTTGCCCGATAGCCGCTCTCATGTGGAAAAGCCTTCCTTTGTTGCTTGCCCATCATACAAGCTTCACAAGGTTCCTGCACCTTTGAGAGTGCAGGCAAGTGTGCAACCATCCCTGTTTTCTGCATTTCCAAAAGAATAGGATAACTAAGATGACCAAATCTTTCATGCCATACCTTACTGATGCCCACTCCTGAAGAGACTGTTAGTGCCGTCAGCTCGTAGAGATTGTTCTTCCTTACTGCCTTGCCGACCACCTTGCCCGCTGCATTAAGGATTTCTGCTCCGGTCCTCTTGAAACGTACCTCCAAGTTGCGATCAGTTATCGCAACAACCGAAAGCAAGTTCTTCTTTAGCTGAGGAACTAGTAATACATCAGAAAGCTCTTTAGTTTCACCCTCTTGAATGGAAAGAGAGATAGTACCTGTACCTTCCACAGGGCATTTTGCATTATTACCGACCGTCACGTTCATGGGCTCTTGTAGAGGCTTGAAAGAGCTATACCAGTCCTTCTTTCTGGTCATGTGACGGGACGCTCCACTATCAAGGAGCCACGAATCATTCGTTGTTGAAACTTCTGTTAAGGAGCATATTTCTTCAATTGCAACCCATAGCTCCAACTCAGTTTCAACTGTGTTGGCAGATTCCTTGCCTTTCGAAGAAGACTGTGTAGTGCCATTCTTTTCGTCCTGCTGCTTCTTTCTGCAATCCTTGATCATGTGACCACTTTTGTTGCAGTAGTGGCACTTACCTGAAAACTTCTTCTTCTTACCATTCTTCTTCTCTCCACCCTTCCCTTTGGATGTGGTTGAGAATGCTGCATCACTTCCGCCATCGCGGGTCTTCATTCGCATCTCCTCCTCTAGAAGCATCGCGCTGAACTCTTCAAAAGTGAGGGGTGGATTTCTTACCTGCGTGTTGAGTGTCGTGACCAACGCATCGTACTTTTGTGGAAGGATCCGAATGCACCTTCTGGCCAACTCTTCGCTGGTCTTTGTAATCCCAACCGCCGCCATCTGATCACGTAGATTCTTGATCCGTGTGATGAATGTCTCAGCTGATTCTCCATCAGAGCACCTCTCTGCAGCAAGCATATTCTCCAGATTTTGAATTCTGGTCTGATTCCGCGTTTCATACTGACCTTTCAGTATGTTCCAAGCCTCACTTGCCTTGTCTGTGTGCTGAATCAGAGTCAAAACAGAATCACTTGAACTGGTAACAAGAGCACAGAGTGCATCTGCGTTCCTTCGTTTCCATGCCCGAAGAAGATCTGCATTCGGTGGCGTTATGACGTTGGGGTTGTTTGGATTCGGTGATCCAACCGGTTCTGGATCCAATCCCAGAACAGTATCCAGAAGCTCATATGAATCCAAGATCGCGCTGATCTTGAATTTCCACAAAGTATAATTCGTCCCATCGAGCTTGCGTTCATTGAAGGCAGGTGGACGAATTCGCAACGGGGTTGGAGCAGCCATCACTCCTAGTAGCCTTTGCTAACAAAGCTCGTTGAACTTGCAATGAAGTCGTTACTCAGATAGCCTGAGCTCTGATACCATGTAAGAAAATAGTACGCAGCGGAAGATAACAACAAAACGCAAGTACACGATGGAAAGCTGGAGAGAATACAAAAATTCTGATATACCAAACTGCTGATACAACTGATGGTTGGCTGTCCACCCGTGCGCTCTACAGACAGAGCTTCGATGGTGATCTAGACAGATGCTGGACGGTGGACTATGAGCGTGAAGAACTGGTGATCTGATGATAGGGGGTGGCCACTTATATAGTGTAAGTGGTTGACGGTCGGCCCTGTAATAGGCAGTCGGCCTAATAGATAGTCGGCCTGGAAGACCAACCGACCCTTCAGAAAACATGCCGTCGGGCAGATGAAGGATCGCGCATAGACCCTGCCGCTGGGGGCTTTGCCCCCAGACCCCCACCGGGGGCCTGCGCCCCCCGGACCCCCTGCTATCGGGGGGGCTATCGCCCCCCCAAACCCCCCCTTTGTGCAGACGGGTATCTACTCTTGGCTCCTAAGCCGTCTCATAACCATCTGGTCTACTCTAAGACCCCTTCCAGTGTCTAAACTGGGGATCCCTCCCAATATCTGATACCCATCATGGCTTCTCCTCATATGGGGGCCTTACAACATTGGGTACACAAAATATTGGTGGGTTACATGAGAGGTGGACATTTGAGCTAACTCTAACATTAAAGACTCCCAACCGGAGTCCTCCGCCACTTCCACTTCCAAAAGGAAAGCACTTGATAATGATGATACGTCACACTACTCCATTGATTGGGATAAACACTGATAATCTCCAATGTGTTTTCTTTTGTAGAGCGCCCCACATCTGAGGACCCTGAGGTACGTTCCTTAAAACTACTCAATAATGGTTTATTTCATTTTCAACCTATTGCAAAGAAGAAAAGTTCAAATTACTTCCACGCTATTTATACTTACAAAATTTTAATTGAAATCCCCCCTAAATCTCTTTTTAGAGATACTATTGTTACACTTTAACACTGATTTCGACACTCTCCACACTTTTGACTCTTTTGCTTTTAGCTAGAGATATACTCCACCCCTTAGATCTCTACTTTACAAACCAAAACTCACCTTCGTAGCAAAATCCTTTAGCTCCACTTGTCAATGTATTTCACTTAAGAGGTTTAAGCCCTTTCTTAAAACTTTTGAAGATCAATTGCATGTTTGGACCTCTGACCCCAATTTCTTTCATCATCCCTTTCTTAGATCTCATATCCTTTTTGGCCTCGATCACATTCCCATTACCCCCTTAGATCCTCATGCAACACTTCAAGTACTTACGATTGTATTTTAAGAAATTTGCCTCTATCTTAAATTAGACCACACAACCTACAAATCTTCCCTCTCCCAACCTTTTTGGAAAGATTCCTCATTCTCTTCCCCAACCTTAAAACCCAACAATCTATTTTGGAAAACAAAATTCTTCTTGATGAATTAAAGTGGCTTTCTAACCATGTGTTTATCATTGGCTTGGACAAAGCATCCCAAACTCCCATTATCCTTTGCAAATATTCAAATAAAAAACTCAACCTTGACAAAATAAACTCTTCCAAATTTGTAACCCAAACTGCTTCACCTTCTGATACACTAATATCCATTACAAACATGCTTGACACACTTAGAATTCCCCATAATTCCAACAACCTCCCTTATCTCATGTGCACTTATAAAGCACACAAACACAGCTTTCGTTGGCTCACTAATGCTCGAGACTACATCTTCTCTCCTCTCATTGATCTTATTTCTTTAGGACTAAAGGAGCTTAAAAAGGTTATCTCCATCCATGGAAATAAACTCCATACTACCTACAAAACTTTCTTCAATGTTAACACTAATCTACTATGGGGTATAGATTCAAACTTACAATTCCTTATTAACCTACCCCATGAAATTCACTCTCTCTACTCTACTGACATTGCAAACTATTATTAAGCCATTCCTCATCATGGCTCCTCTAGTCTTATGTCATCCCTTTCATATTTTTGTAATCTTGCTACCAAACTAGGTTTCAAAGCTTTCTTCTTAAAAAACGGTTGTTTTTTCTCACAAAGTCAACCAAAGTCAAGACCCTTTACTCCTTTAATACCTTTCTTAGTTACAACCACTTCTTGCTCGACTTTTGCATCATTCAAGTTGGCCCATGTTGCTGGATTCAATCTAAAGGCATTCCCATGGGTATCTCATGCTCACCACTCTGGTGCCACCTCTATCTTACTTCTTTCAAATTCAAATTTGTAAAAAAACTTGCATGTATTGGGCATCCCCATTTCCTCTCGCACTTTCTCCATACCTTCATATAGGTCGATGACATCCTCTTCATAAATAATCCCTACATCACTAAGTTTCTTGATCCTTCTAGACCACTGCAGGGTGACGACACCTTTACCATCTGTCCACTATACATATTGTAGTCTTTCCCGCTCCTTTGTTGACTCTAATCAAAATCTCATCGGCCTCGCTACCACCTTTATTAACACACACATTACCCTTTCACCTCCTTTCCTAGGAGAATTCTTTACCACTTTTGTTTGGAAGAAGAAACTTTTCAATTTTCCCATTGTCTCCCTCATCAGTTTTCATAGTAATCGACCTTTCTCCTCCTCATATAAAGTCTGCTTAACCTTCATTCTTCCCATTCTCTATTCTTGCTTTGACAATTTCGAAGCTTTGCTCCACATTTCCACTCTCATAGACATTTGCAAAGACAATGACTTCCAACCAGATAGAATAAAAAATGTTATCCATAAGTAAATTAACACCTGCACTTGTGCCAGAGACACCCTTTGCAACTCTCGCCCAATTTGCATGTAGCTATGCTCCGACCAACGCCTTCGACTCCAATGCTCACCAAATTGCATACAACTTCACTATAACCACCGCCTCCGACAATCCTCTACCCCGATTTCCCCCCTAAAATTCAAGAAATCCCTTTGATTCCTCCATGCCACAACATGGCTGGACACTGTCATCACGAGACGATGATGGGGATATTGACCTTAATGCACAGGTTGACAATTTCTTTAATCGCAGAAATAATAACAATCAAGGCAGGCGCCCCCTGGGAAAACTAGAACTTTCTAAATATAATAGTAGGGGAGATCCAGCCTGATTCCTCTAACATTTTGATGCCACCTGTCGAGCGGGTGGAGATCAATCCAATGAAACCAAGGTCACCTGGTTTCCCATGGCCTTAACCAATGAAGTGTCTGAATGGTACCTAGACCTCCTAGTGGAAGAGCGAGCAACATGGGACCTGCTTCAAATAGAATTCAAAAGGCGCTTTCAAAAGGAGATACTATAAGATGATTTCGCTCTCCAACTAAGCAAGATCGAACAAGGCCATCGAGAAGATGTACGCATGTATTTGGGCAAGATGAAAAGATTAATCGCCAAATGTGACCCATGCCCCAATGCAAAGTACCTCACGGCCTAGTTCATTGCAGGCCTAAGGAAAAAAATCCACAAGGATATGAAAAAGATTAGCAGCTATGAAACATTCAGTGCTGCTCATGCGACAACCATTGACATCAAGGATGGCATGACTGACTCCGACACTAGCAATGATGATGGAAGATCCAATGCATGGGATAAGTGCTCTAAAAAGGGCAAAACCAAGTCCACTACCGAAACATCAAATGAAGATCGCCTAGAGGCCATGACCATGAAGCTAAAAGAAGACATGATGCAGGCCATGGAACAAAAGCTTCACTTGTCTCAGCTGCCACCTTAGACTTATCCATGGCAAAAAAATGTCTGGTGCCCACATTGCATGGCCAATCATACAGTAAATGAGTGCTCGGTCCTAAGAGCTAGGATCACTGCACAAGCAAATCCACCACCAAGGTTGTGGTGCCATATTTGCATTGTCGGCGGCCATGATGAAAACAATTGCATCTTCAACATGTGCAACAACCCGCCTTGACCTCAACAATACCAAGCGGCACCCATGCTAGTGTAAAGGCAACCGGCACTTGCACAAGCACCCCTAGCTCTGAGGCTAAATCCTATTCCTATTCAGACACACGTCCCATAATTACTCAGGAATTATAAATCCACGACCATATCCAAGAGCGCCAAATCCAGCTCCTTAGGCAGTTCCAATACAGCAACTTCAAGCCGAGGAAGTAGACTCGCCATTTGAGTATGAAGTGGAGTACCCAATGTACTATGTAGAAGGCATAGAGGTTCTAATACTAGTCTATGCAAATCAAGTTAGGCCCAATACATATCGAGTGCTAATCAAGTGCTATGGGTGTGGAGAAAATCACTAGATCACAGAGTGCCCTCATTGTGGTAGCCCCACTACTTTCTAACCACTCTGCAGAGATTGTGGCATAGGACATGCCTGTATGGATTGTCCCATGAAAAGTAAGATCCCATATCAAAAAGAGGTTTAGCCTGACGTCCCAATCGACATCATTGGGGTGGACCATCAAAATTTGGGACCGGCAGGCATAATATCACAACCTGTGAATGTAATTACATGCCAGCAAAAAGAGGCCACCAAGGACCCTAACATTCCAATCCAACCAAAGCGACTTCTTAAAAAGAAAGCACAAGTGCCTCCACCTCTGCCAAGCAATGAGTAGCCGAGCTCATCCACATCAACTCTTGAGCCTTAAATAAAAGAAGCTCCATACCCAAATGCAGAGGTGGAGAAGGCTCATTTTTAGGCACTTCAACAATGGGTACAAAAGGAACAAGCTCAATTTAAGGCTGAGAAACAAACTCAATTTGAGGCTGAGAAACAAGCACAAGACCCAATCTATGACTTGGCCCCACAAAGTGTTGATACTGTACTCGAGCCTCTGTTCCAACAATAGACTCCACAACATAATGTACCGCCATGTCAACTTGAAGGAGCCACACTCTTTAGCATCCTGAGTTGCCTTGTGTCAATCCCCATCAAAATCCTCCTATGGAATTGTCCCAATCGCTGGGAGAGTTTCAAAGGTTGGATTGAACTCTCTCCTCCAACCTTGCAACCCATCCTCTCCCTCTCCTCCTCCTTCCTCCTCCTCCCTTCTCCACCACCTCCTCCCTTCTCCTCCTCCTCCTCCCTCCTCCTCCTCTCTCCTCTCTCTTATTTCCCCCATGCTCTTACACCTTCTTCCTCTCCCACTCCTATGCTCCCCTGAAACCCTTAGTTCCTCAACCCTTAACCTCCATGATCTACGAGGGAGATGAGTTCTCCACCATGTACTCTACCCTGAACCTTGGATCCTCCTTCTAACCCTGGAACCTTTTCTAAACTCTGGCACCTCTTCTAAACTCTAGAACCTCCTTCTAAACCTTGGAACCTCCTTCTAAACCCTGAACCTCCCTCTAATCCTTAAACTCCTCCTAAATTTTGCAACCCCCAATAAAGGCGAAAGCCTTCATTTCCTCAACCATGATGATGCACGTTCCTTTCACACATGCATGCACTATGTTTGCTTACCACACTTAAGCCTACATCTCTCACTGGAATATGACTCGAGGTCCTAAGCTACATGTATACTACAATGACAACCCCGATATATCTATAGGTGACAAAAAGCCTCAGAACCTTGCATACTAAGAATACCTTGCTCTTCCTGCCGCGGAAGTCATGGGAAAGAGCCAACATTGTTAGGACTTCACCAGCTTTAATTTTGTTTGCAAAATTCATTTTGCTAAAAAATTATTGACATTCCTTTCAATTAAACTCTTACATACTTTTTAATACATTCTCGTAGGTGTTTTTACCTACTCTAGCAAGTGCTTCCTTCACTCTATAATGTTCTATTTTTTTCTTTTCCTTGACTCCTTTGTCCTTTAACTATGCAAAACGGGTTGTTGTCTTGTCTCTCTCTCTCTCTCACACACACACACACACACACACACACACACACACACACACACACACACACACACACACACACACACACACACACACACACACACACACACACACACACTTCCTATTCACTTCTTCCTTAACATTTACTTTACTTTTCTGCCCCCCCCCTTCCCTTTTCTCCCCCCCTCCTCCGTTCCCTCCTTACATTTACACTCTCAGTCCTCTCTCACCCATTTACACTCCCTAATTCCCGCCTTTGATACCCTTAAAATTTTCCCTAATTTTCCTAACCCTTTTTATTTTCACCTAATTTTTCATATATTTTTTATCTTTTATACTCCTCTAATTACCCCAATTTCCCTATTTTTCTATTCCCCTATTTTCCTAATTTTTAAAATTTCCTCTTTTTTTGTTTTTTCCTACCTTTCTTTCTTTCCTATCTTCCTTTTTTCTATTCTCCCTAATTTCCTTTTTTAATTTCCTCCTTTTTTCCTTTTTGTATGATTTTCCTATTACACCTATTTTCCTAATGTACCTACTTTCCTTTTTTTTCCTATTTCTCTCCTCATTCTTCTATTTATCTAAATTCTCCCCTTATTTTCTTTTTTACCTAACCCTCCCTAATTTTCTCCTATGTACCCTCTTATCCCCTAATTTGCTTAAATAACTAACTCTAATCCTACCTTACTGTTAATCCCTGCCCGTTCATGCACTTTTCTCTAATAACTAATGCTCCTTCTTGACATGCATGGCCTTTGATGGCTCACCTCCCCAAACTACCCAAACCCCCCCACCTACCCTGATGCTTTGCTGCCCGACTGTCCCGAGCTCTCTGTTATAAGTACTGACACTCCTAGCCTCTCACTCCCACTTTACATATACGGCGCAGCCTCTTCATTTCTTCGCATGCCTTTCTCTCCTACCACGCCTCTTCATAGCTACATTGCCTGCCGTTGCTACTCCCTTCCACTGCTCTCCCTAATACTCCACTCCACTGTGCGGCCTCGATCTCGGCTCCCATGTATATTTACATCCCACACGGCCCACATGACTCTCCCTTGCAATTGTGCCAAACTTTGTCCTCTAGTTTGAAGCACCATAGTAGACTCTGCAAGCCACCCCTTGAAGACTCCATTGCTACGCTGTTGTCACCTCTGCGACGACCTGCCCTCAGCTTTACCTACTTGTCTATAGCGCCCGTGCAACGACATCTCTCCCCTCATTGACCTTAGTCACCTCACACATGGACTCACAAGTCCCCTCTCTCTTTTCTCTTAATTTATAATACTTCATACTTATGCCCCCTCTAACTATACGTTACTTCCAACCTCCTCTTTTCATTACCCTCATTCCCTTACCTTTCCCTATTATGCTCTCAGCAATTCCCCCCCCCCCCCCCCTTCCCCCCCTTACGTGGTCATTAGCCCACTTATTGGGTTTTTTCTCCCAAATTTTGTGCTTGAAAATAAGCTTAATATCTTCAAGTTTATTCCATTTATTCCAAATTTGTTCAGTTTTTTCTTTTGACTTGTTTCGCTTAACCTCCTCATTATTTAGAATCTCTTACTTTACCTTTTTCAAACTTTTAAAGATTTCCTTCCTTTCTTAAATGCTCTAAAGTTCTAGATTCATTGCCACTTTTATGTTTATTGCCCCTAGTCTTAAATTCAATTTATTACTCCTATTGTTCCTCATGTTAACCATTGTTATAAACACCCTAATCCTTTATTAAAAAATTCTCTAATTTCAAAAAAAAACTCCTCCTACCTTTTACCTTCTTCTCCCTCCTTTAAAAGCATAATTTCAAAAACTAGCTTTTTAAAGTCTGTTGTGTGAGCAACTATCTTTATTGTGATCCTGATAACAAGGGAGGGTGTCTATGACACCTATCTTCCCAACCAAGTTAAAATATGGCTCTTATCATTTTTCTTGTTGGATGGTGGCAGGTAGGTAGACTCCCCTCTTCAATAAATGTGATGCTGCCAATGACTTTTCAAAGCATTACTACTCACTTTGTCTCTTTTGAAAAAAATGGTTTTCCTTTAATTATGTCAATTCTTTTTTTGTGGATATTTATTGCAAAGTATTTCTTTTAAAACATTTACCTTTTTTCCCTCCAAATTTGTCTACTTTTCACTATGAAAGGGGTGTTGTTAATGTCTACTACACACACTTTCCCCTGCAACTTTGGTCAGTTGCACATAGTTCCTTTAGGTCATCAAGGCCGCTTTTGGGATTTTTGACTCCTTTATCTAACAAGTTCTCCTCTCCTTTACAGAAACACTCCTGGGATGTCTCGCTCCAAGCAAAGACTCTCAACAACCCACTACCTGCTCCCTCTTTCGCTTCTCAAGCAATACTCTCTTGCTTTCAAGTGTTTGAGTTCATTTTGTTTATTAGGACTCATGATCTTACTGCTTTGGCAAAAAACTCCCCTCTACTCACATCAAAATCCTCTCCTTCAATGATTGGGATAAACTTCTTAAATTCTCCCGCTCTGAAACTGATGGTGCTCTAGCAAGAATTCAAAGAGTTGTTGATTATCTTTCCGCAATCGATCGTGGTTGATACCACTGCTCTTAATGAGTATCACTCCATTATCCCTGGCCTCGCCAATGACATACTCATCCTCAATGGTGCTTTCTCGCTCCACATCCCTATCGGCCTTGCTCCTCCCAATACTAACTTTCATTCCTTCATCAACCTTGACCTCCTCTCCCTTGAGGACAAAGCTTCTTTTGAGACCCTATCCCAGTCTCATTCCCAGCCTCCTCAACCCCTTGAAGGAAAAGAGCTGAAGAATTTTGCATCATGTGTTCCATTACTTCCCTCTAGACACATCGAAATGAAAGCCCATTTGCTTGACCACAAAATATGGTGCCTCGACAATCTCAGCTTCGTTGCCCCTTTCACCATCCAATCTCCAGCCTTCCTTTGCAACCTCTCTTCCAAAGAGGTCGAACAATGCAAAAATGATGCCTACCATGGTCGACAGCATTTGAATTCTAATTACTTCCTCAACATCCCCTTCTTCCTTAAAACCATTGATCACTCCAAGTGTGGTCTCATTAAGGAGATCTTTTTCTGCTCCAAAGGCTCCAACTCACAGGACTCTAGCTTCTCAAACAAAGATAACAATTACTATGTCAAAAAACTACTGGAATGTGTTTTGTCCTTACATTAAATGTACCTACCTTATAAAAAAGACCAATCTCTCCTCTAAATCCTCCATCTTGTGGCTTGACCATGTTTTATGGTACATGCTTAATCACTTAGATATCTTCTTTCCACTCGGCTCCCTTCAAGCTAATTTCTTCATCTTTCTCAATTGGACCTCTCAGTTACCAAAAGAAGTCATTTTTTCCCTTATCACCTTCTATCATTTCCGAGTCATACTTATTGAAATTGCCAAATCCCTTGCACCCTCCATTGGCTTTACCTTCCCCTTCTCCTTCCAAGACCTTCCCGGACCTTCTCTTGCTCTCAGCATTCTCTCCCTTCCCTCGTCTTCAAAAACCAACCTCTCACTCAAACGTAGACATAGTTCCCCTCCCAAGTATACACCCAAACTTCAAAAGACTTCCCCTCTTGCTCTTGAAATTAATCTTTCGCAAGCCTCCCTGGTTAAAAACTCCCTGTTGACTTCCTCCACTGCTTCAATTCCCAAAGTTAAAGCTCTTGATGATGATGATCTACACTACTCCATCGATTGGGATAAGCACTGATCTACTTCGGCTCTTCAATTTTGCAGATTGCCCCTTTTGGTTCACCCGAGGTATGCACTACTACTCTTCTCAACAATGGTTTACTACATTTACAGTTGTATCCTGTTCAAAACAATCTTAAATATTTTCATGTTCTATATACTAACAAAATTCTAACTAAAATCCCTCCCAAGTCCCTCTATAGAAATACTCTACTTTTTCATTTTAATTCCCTTTCATAAACTGTTCAATCCTTTGAAACTTTTGCTTTTAGTTAGAAATATATGCCTCCCTTACAAGCCTAAACTTACTTTCTTAGCAGAAAACTTCACCTTGTCTTGTTTTTGCACTTCTCTCAAAAGGTTCAAACCCTTTCTCAAATCCTTTGATAACAAACTTCATATTTGTACCTCTGAGCCTAGCTTTTTTCTTCATCCCTTTCTCTGCTCCCACATTCGTTATGGCCTTAATCACATTCCTATTAGATCCACATCTCGCTCTTCAAGCACTCATCTAAACCTTTCACGATGTCTATTTTGCCCTAAATTTGGACCCTAAATCCCTTTTAGAAAGCCTCTCCCTTCTTTTTTGGAAATATTTCCATGCCTTCTTTCCCCTCCTTAAATCCATAAGTCACCTCTTGAAGGTAAAACTCTTCTTGATGAAGTTAACTGGCTTCTTGGCCATGTTTTCATCACCGGTCTAGATAAGGCCTCCCAAACCCCCACATGGTATTGTTATCTGAATGACTGCGTACTGATTGGACTTTGGTTAGGATAGGTTAGATGGATGATAGGAAAAACACACACTTGACTAACCATTGTGAGATAACAACAATATTGCAATGACTAGTGGTTGGTCTTGGATATTCTGATCCCTTACCAACCCCTTCATTTGTTGGTAGCCAAGCTGTGATGTCCATGTTCAGCAAAATAGTACATTAAATGATTATTAGCTTGGATCAAAATGAGATAAAGGACATTTGGATTTAATAAAATTGTTGGTCTTGTAGTTTTTAATGA
The DNA here is from genome assembly GCF_047967505.1 of Dipteris shenzhenensis. NCBI lineage: Eukaryota > Viridiplantae > Streptophyta > Polypodiopsida > Gleicheniales > Dipteridaceae > Dipteris > Dipteris shenzhenensis. The sequence continues at coordinate 19,552,379 of NC_141611.1, forward strand.
TTGGTGTAGGATACTAGTTATTGGCAGAGGTAGTAGTGATAAAGCATGTGCTCACTTGGGTTGGTCCAATTTTGATTTCTCAAAATATAAGGGTTGCAAGTTTGTTATTGACATCATATTGTTATCTTAATGACTACATACTGATTGGACTTTGGCTAGGATACGGTAGATGGATGATTGGAAAAACACATGCTTGACTGACCATTGTGAGAGACAAAAAATATGTAACTAATGGTTGGTCTTGATTGTTTGGAGTAGGCTACCAGTTGGCAGCAAGATGTGGTGACCCTTGGATATGTTGATCCCTTACCAACCCTTTCACTTGCCAAGCCATAATGTCCATGTTCAAAAAAATAGTACATGAAATGATTATTACCTTGGATCAAAATCAGTGCCTGTTGCTAAGTCTTCCTTACCAAGGTCTAGCTCATCATTATCTTCTATTAAAGGTAATTATTCCTTGATTATTCCACTTCCTTGTCCTTTAACTGAGCCTTTGGGTGGCTTACTGGGTTTTAATTTCAAGGGGCCTATTTCCACTTCTATAGCCTTAATACATTTTTTGGCTATGTGGTGGATAGTTCTTACATCTGGTCTTCCATTAGGAAAAAAGGGAGCTCATTTTGGGACCCTGAGAGAAATTCATGATTTCTTTATTTTCTTTCCTCTAAAATATGACATAATCCCACTAACATATGGTGCATAATTGCCAACATGTCAAATCGCATTCAATTGCACAAGTGGCTTTTCGAGCCTTTTTGGCCTTTTTTGGGCCTTTGGGTGCCCGTTTTTGACATTTTAAAAGTCCTACTAAGGGTTTTGCCCGCTCCGAATGCACCGATGATGTTAGAAATACCAAAATTTGCACTATATGTTAGATATAATAAAGTTGCTCATCCTCATTGAATGCAAACTCAACATATTCTTTTTTTTTCTTTTTTTGATTTTTTCAACGTCGTCTTGGCCCTCCTTTGATTGGTGTAGAGCTATTTTCCTTCTGGGATAAAAGGCCCCAAAATAAGCTCAATCACCTCAGCTATGCTGCCTCATCCTTAAGAAACTTATTAAACTATAAAGCTAAGTCATTGGCATAAAGTTCAAGATTATCATTGTAATCCACAAATACTATTCCAAAGCATTTTGTCCACCCCATCGACCATTCAAAATTATTCAAGAAAGATCAAGCAAAGTAATCCGAGATATTTTCCACTTCCTTGTGAGTAGCCAACAATCTAGAAGATGCCATCAATGAGGAAAGGTAATTGGACATACAGAACAGAAGAAAAGTCATAATCTAATGCCAAAGCCTTCACAATTTGTTCCTCTATTTGATTGAAAAAATTAGAAAAGTTCTTATCTCTTGCACAAAGGGTTTCAGCTTCGAAAGGAGATGGAGTACAAAATACCTTTCCCCTTCATGGGTTAAAAGAATACTTATCGGTGGAGTTAAACAAAACAAATTTTTACAGAGAAAAGGACTTCTATTAATGCTTGGAATAAACGATCACGTAGATCAACCAAACCAAAAGGTGCTAGCTACCTATGGGAAATAAATAGAACTTCATTGTCTCTAAGAGAAACTAGCTTGTTTCCTGAGAACCGAGCTCACTGCCTAGAAAATCTCTCAAATATGGCTAACAACCAAGGTGGAAAACTATACATCCACCAAAGACCTCTCGTAGTTGAGGAGTTAGAATATGCTTGTAGGCCCTGCCCTTCGGTGGTTTCTCTAGAACCCAGAGTCCTCTGCTTCCAGTTCCAGATAACGCATAGAGTATAAAGAATATCATGCTAGATGGTGACAAGAGTGGTTGTCAGGGGCACTTGATGCCCTCCCATCACCCAACTGTAATGGGAAACGAAATTGTTCTAGGCAGTGATATCTGACACACTCTCACAAAAACTATCCTCTATGAACAAGGCGTAAGGCAGGCATGGATGGGAGGCACCAAATTGTACTCGTGACTCATAAGTACTTGGTGGACCTAAATCTGATAAGCTCAACAGATAGGATTGATTGAGAAAACATGGCCCCATTAGTGAGCCAGCAACCACCAACCCCCACGTGAAGTCTCTCTACGTCTTGCACGTGTTGGCCACAATCCTCAAGGCTATTGCTGATGAATCCTCTATGCCACTGGGCATCCCTAAAGATAGTGAGGTATTGTCTCTAATGCCTTGTCTGTGTAGGAGTGGCAATTTTATCCACCAACATCTGCTCCAACCAAGTGCTGATCGGAAATTATCCATGAACCACCATCCAAAAGAAGTATGAGATCTTTCGTGGTCTCAAGCTAGTCTAGAGACCCAACCAGAAGAAAAAGATAACCTCATGGAAGACCTCCCTCTCTAGGGAGTCGCGGTTGTTGCCTCAAGTTACAAGTAGTGGCCAATGCAAGTCATATAGAAGAAAAAGGGTAGCTCCTCCACTCTATCTATGTGCCCTACTCAAGCAAGCCAAAACCACTCACTTAGGTCCCACTACATATATCTGAGAGCTTGGCACTCCCATAAACAAAGGTGCTATTGTGCTCCCTCCCGATTTGATAGAACTATGTTGGGTTCAATAGTCCACACTTGCCCAAGCAACCCACTATCTTGGCCTTTACTGCAGTACCCCCTCTAAGACCTCCTCATCCTAGTGGTCCCTCTCTATCTTGGGATGCAAAAGGCCCCCCATACCCACTTTAGTACCTATAATGGAAAGACCTCGCAAATGTTGGAGGAATGCAATACTAAGAGGCCCTTATATTCTTGAAAACTACCTAAACCAATGATGAGGGTCTAGGTTGAGTCCCTCCCACCAAGAGTCAGGAATTGTTGAGTCCCTCCCACCAAGAATCGGGAATTGTTGAGTCCCTTCCACCAAGTGTCAAAAATTGCTATGTCAATCTTTGCCATCCGTATGCCTACCCTCTGCATCCAAAGGGAGCCATCTCTACATCTTAAAGACCTCATTGGGCCACTATCCCATTGTGCCCAGCTTATGTGTGATCATTGCCCTAGCATGTGTCCCTCTAGATCCCAAATCTTAGGGTGGTAGATGATCGGCTACTCAAGCTCCATACAAGTTTCCCAATGAAGCGCTTCTAGACTCAAAGGTTCTGCATCAAGGGGGAGTGCTTTCATGTGAGGGGGCCTTTGAGAAAATTCATCTATGGGATGGTCTGCACCTCTGGGACTGAGCAAATTATCCCCATTGCCAAGCCTACTCTCCATGAAGAAACCAAGCTAAAAAGTAAAGGAGCTGCCATGGTTGAGTCATAAATCAATGACTTGGGGACCCATCATGCGGAACATTTTCTCTTTCATCATACAATCGAATAAAGTGGGGTCCACTTCTCCTCTCCCCCAAAAAGGGTGACTATGAGAACCAACCACTCCACTAAAGACATGTTTGTGGGGCTGCAAGCTCATGCTTATCATCTTTAAGGTGGGCGGAGGGCATATCCAAGAGAGGAAACAGTAGGTGGGTGGCTGCTAGAGCAGCCAATTGTCGAGGTTGAGCGGCCGTAGAATCCTACTGTTGTGTTAGCTTTTGGGTTCTTTAAATCCCTGCCAATGGGGGGATGCATCGACATCAATGAAGGTTTCATCCTTTGAGGTACAGGTATGGCTTGCTGAAGCATCCTTTGATTGCTTGCCCTGAGATTGGGGGTTTTGTCTCATGCTCTATGCTTGCTATCTACAATTCTTCAAAGCTTGCCTGCTAGGTTTCTTGAGCTCTACCCTGGTCTAGGTCCCCTTAGAAGGCTCCACCTAGGGAGTCTAGGACTCCATCCTTTGTCCAGGTCCACACTACACTTTGTATGGGTGAGTAGCCCTCTACTCCTGGTGGGTATGTGAAGGAGTCCCACCCAAACTTGTCTAACAATTGTGAGCCATGTGTCCCATCTACAAGTCTCAAGGTCTCAATGTGTTGCCTAAACTCTTCACCATCAAAAATCTTGATAAAGATCTCCTTTGGAAGGAACTCTTGTTCTTAATTATTGGTGTAAGTCTAGGCATTCCATCATCTACAACCATTGACGTTGTCATTTGAGGTGGTGACTCCACCACTGTGCTAAAAGCTCTCCCAATGGAGTGAAAGATGGTACTTTACTACTTTGGGACCCCTCAGAAGCGGAGCATCACTGGGAAGTGAGACACATGGTGAGTTGAGTTCATGTCATCAATTGTGAACCCATGATACCAGGGAATCAAGTATGTTATACTAGGCAAACAAGAGAGGGCTCCACTCTAAAGAGGGTCTAGGTCATGTCGGGGGAGCTTAGCTTAAGAAGGAAGACCTCCCTACCATAGATGGAAACCTCCTGGATCTGATCACCATCTTGTGCTAGGCTTGCATGGATCCAATCGTGCACTTGGCTCCACGTCATGGATGTTTTTATCGAAGCTATACTTATATAATGATGTAAAATCTTGGCGAAAGTTTATTGGGGTAATTTTTTTAGTTTCACAAAATTTATAGAATACAATATGAATTTATATATTTTCTTCATAATTTTGAAGCAAAAGAGGTAAATCCTAGTGAAACTTTACTTTTTTTGGCATTAAAGTTTCAAATCCTAGCGAATGTTTCAAACAGTTATTTCTATTACGGCATACAAACTTTCAATACCAATATAAAAGTTTCACTTCTTAACGAAACTAACATGAAAAATTATCCATGCTCCATGTAGGCATAAGTCAAACTATCCGACCCACGATTGCTCTGTCTTGAAGTGAATTGATTGCTTTCTCATCGCTTGTCTTTTGGGAAGAGACGAACCTTCATGGTTTGGGGAGTCGAGGGTCCTACCATTTGAGCTCCTTTGGTAGACCAAGGGTCATTGCCACAATCCGCTCCTCAGAAACAATAAACATAAACTCTAAGCTATTAGAAGGGAGAAAGGGAGGGGCAGGAAATGGTAGAAAGGCAAGGGAAAAAGAGAGTCAAGAGCCCTCCAAAAAGCTGGCTAGAAGGGAGAGCACAACAAAAGAGTCAAACAGCCAAGAAAAGAGGCTCAAGCCTTCAACACCATACACTGAAGAGAAGGGCTACCTCCCAAGTGAAAGGGAAACAACCAAGAAAAGAGGCTCAAGCCTTCAACACCATACACTAAAGAGAAGGGCTACCTCCCAAGTGAAAGGGAGGTAGGGCAGGGCAGGAAATGGTAGAAAGGCAAGGGAAAAAGAGGGTCAAGAGCCCTCCAAAAAGCTAACTAGAAGGGAGAGCACATCAAAAGAGTCAAATAGCTAAGAATAGAGGCTCGAGCCTTCAACACCATACACTGAAGAGAAGGACTACCTCCCAAGTAGTGTGAGTAGCTACAACACCTTTGAGAGGAAATTGGAGACAGCCTTGTGAAGAAAAGAGGCTCGGGCCTCCAACACCATGACTTGAAGAGAAGATAAGGGCTGCTCCCAAGTAGTGTGAGTAGCTACAGCACCTTTGAGAGGAAATTAGAGACATCCTTGCGAAGAAATTGAAAAAGGGGAAGGTCCAAAGACAAAGTGTTAGGGGTCAACTAGGCACCTATAGTTAGCTCTAGTCCTAAGCAGTATGTGTAACGGTTAGTTGTCATAGTCAGCGTCCTAAAATAGTTATTCAATTTTATATATGCATATAAGTATTGGACTCATACATATGAGTCTTGTTAATCGAACAGAACTGAGAGATGAATTGGATTACAATGATGTTACGTTTGATCTTTTGCTGTAATTTGACCAGTAGGGGAGAAATGGGGTCTCAAAAGGGCCTCCAATTAGTGTTTCCTAATTTCAACGGATTAGAGAGGGATTTGAGGTGTACCAAAAAGAGTGCTTCTTTGTGTGGGACACTGGTACGTTGTGTTGTATAAAAGGACATGTTGAGCATTTATGGTTGGGGAGACCTGTCACCCATGGTTTAGACCCATGGTCCTCACTCCTAGCCATTGATGTGATCTCCAATCCAAGGGTCACATTCAAACTCCCAACCATGACATCAATGGGTAGATCCAAGGGAGGGGATGAGGTGAAAGTGTGCTTCAATCTGGTCCATGGATCAAGGGGTGGATCCAAGGGAGGAGATGAGAGTAAAATGTGCTCCAATCTAGGCCATAGATCAAGGTGTGGATCCAAGGGAGGGGATGAGTGCAAAAGGAGCTTCAATCTAGTCCATAGATCCAGGTTAGATCTAAGGGAGGAGGGGAGAGCAAATGGTGTTTCAATCTGGGCCATCCAAACAGGCACTTCAATCCAGGCCCTTGATCTTGGATCTTCATCTCCACCATCCAAAATGCACCTTCATCCTAGCCCTCCAAATAGGCGCCTCCATCTTGGACATTGATCTTGGACCAAGGGTGCACATAAAAAGGTGCCTTTTCCCTCTTAACGAGGCCTCCACAAAGTCAAACCTTGCCCTCCCCTTGTCAGATCTTGCCACTTGGAGCCCACCAAAGCCATCCTAGGCCTTTGATCCATCCACCACCCATCTCCATCCAAAGGCCAAGGTTGATCAATTTGAAACCATGTTAGTTGATTAAATGCTAAGGGGCCCTTCGCCCATGGGTTACCATAGTGGTTCACTTGTAAATAACTTAATCCATTTCTTAATCAATTTCTTATGAGGCCCTTTTGAGGCCCCAATTCTCCCCTAATGAATGATAAATGAATGGAGAATGCTTTCTAATTTGTATCTACTATTTGCAATGTATTACTGAAGTGTGATCAGTTCCGACTTCTATCTGATTGTATTCCAATTCTGTATTAAGGCTCTTGATGGAAGTGTTTGTTTAAAGTCAGATGTAGAAGTTCTCTGGGTATAACCACCATGAACACATTTGGCGATCTTTTAGTTGGTTCGAATTCAAAAAATCCTATGAGATGGAAGGAATCAAGGAACTGTGATGCCACGTGTCGGAAGGTGCTAGCAAAATGTGCAAAAGCGACATCAATTTGATGAAGAAAGAGAGCAAGATGAAGCAGATGCAGGCTTGCATCCCACAAGGGAATGGTCAAGCAGAAAGTGCAAATCATGTATTGATGAAGATCTTGTTGCAAATTTCAAAGGAGAACGATAATGAAAGAAAGACAGCTAGGCGCGAATAAAGAAGGAAGAAGTTGCTTCCATCCTGGAAGGAGCGGCTGAAAGGCATGTAATCTACAAGCAAGTTATGTGAAAGATAGCATGTAAAAGAAGATCATAAGTTCCAATTGAATTTTGACCGAGGGTGATCATTGCCTTCATGGAGGATCGGGTAGTGAGTGTCGGACACAGGAGAACAAGAGACTCCTACCTGAAGCGGCCACACTTGTTTTACTAGGGCGAGACGCAGGTCCAAAGCCTCAAGTCAAACCGACCTCCAACAACAACAACAAGATAGAGAAAGCAGTGAGGATGTCGACTATGTCCTGAGTAAGGAAGGATCATCTACAGATTCTACTTGGAGTTTAGAGCATTTAGAAGTGGAGGAAGCAAATCTGACCCAAGAGTCACCATTAGAAGTCTTCATCAAACAACCTATGTATCATTTATAGTAGCAAGAGTTTGTGTTGCAACCCAATGAAACTTGTTCAATCCATTGCCACCTCAACCAAGAAGGAGACAAACTAGTCCACCACTTGTCATCATGGCAAATCTAAATCTACTAGTAAAAGCTACAAAGTTCGAAGGGAAAAAGAGACAAGACCCTGATAGTCATGTAGGGAAGTTTGAAACCCGATGGATTGCAAGCGGTTTCCAGGGATTAGCAGATGCAGTAAAGAAGGAGCAGTTTGCAGCCACAATTTGCAGCCACAATGGAAGGGAGAGCAATGAGCTGGTTCATGCAGTATGGGCTACCACACACTTTGCTACATATGATGAGTAGAAGGGATCTTTTTTGGGAAGATTTTAGAATGAAAAAACACTGAAAGTAGTGCCTAAAAGGCTTCGCAACATGAAGCAAAAAGATTTATTAGTGGAGGATTATGCACATAAATCAAAGGATTGCAGTGCCACAAGGTCCTTCTGAAGAATAGTTAGGATACTTTTTTTGTGAAGGGCTCAACAGGGTTGCAGACCGCAGTAGCGGGCCGTGACCAACTGGCTGGAGCAAATGATTTCAATAATCTGGTGGAAGCTGCTCAAAGGGCAGAAAGAAGATTCGAGGCTTTAAAGAATAAAGAAAAGAAGGTAAAGAAGAAAAAACAGAATGACTCTGATTCGGAATCTAAGGAAGAGAAAGACTCTGACTCAAAGACTGAAGAGAGTGAGTTTCGAAGATGATAGTTCCGATGAAGATTCAGATGAGGAAGGAGAAGGAAAGAAGAGGAAGAAAAAAGGTAAAGACAAGAAGTCTAAAACAAAGGCTAAAACCGAAACCAAGAAAAAAGAGGAAAGGAGTCCTAAAGGAAACTCTAAGCTTGAGAAGATAATTAAGGAACAACTAAAGAGCATGTGAGTAGAATCAAAGAAAGAGAGGGTACCATGTGAGTACTATGGAAAAGATAATCATGATAAAGAAAAGTGTTGGTATAATCCGAGCTATAGGGGGGGGTTACCTCCTCATATGCAGCCAGCAGCACAAGAAGCTGCCCAAACAATAGTTGTTAATCAAGTGAGAGCACAAGCTAACCCAAGATATAACAATGCAGCACCTACTAGAAGACAACAAAACCAGAACATGAATACTTAGCAAAGACAAAACAGTCCTTAGTGTGGGCTTGAGGATGGACATCGTCAAGGCCCTTAGTGTGAATTGTGGTGTAAACATAGAAATAAAAGAGGCATACCCATTGTGAATTTCACCACCAGACTTAATGCAAACCCTCCACCACAACCACCAGCAGGTGTAAATGTTGTCATTCTCGAGACAATTGTGAAGGAGTCCAAAGAGATCTTCTTAGAGGAGACTACAAGAATAGTTACAAAGATTCATAGAGTAAACATGATATTCAGTATCTTGAATGTGAGTGTGATTGTTCAGAGTGTTAGAAGGAAGCTGAGGTGTCCATGGTTCAGCCAAATACCGATGTGTTACTGATCACAAGAGCAGGAGCTAAGGCTCAAGTTCAAGCAAAAAACCCATTGGCATTTGATCTGAAACAATTAGTGGGTTGGGAGGAACAGCAAGGAGTAAGGGATGCATCCTTAAAGGCTATATACAAAGCAAATGAAGTGAAGAGAGATAGAAAAGAGGAGTTGAGTAAAGGAGGAAACACAGATCCGACACAGTTCTGACCATCAAGGGAGAACATTCAGAAACACGGATCCGACCGTCAAGGGAGAACATTCAGAACACAGCTTGACAACAGTATCGGATGATGGAAGATGATGATACTAATAAGAGCAATGCTAGAATGGCAGAGACTAAACAAGCAAAACAACAAGTACAGTTTCAAGAAGATGTTGCTCAGAGTGACACAATAATGAAGGATGATTGGACAATGAGTGGGAATGGATCGGGCAGTAACCTGAATATAGTCAGAAGTAGTAAAGAGAAAGCTGAAGGTAAGAAAGAAGAAAAGAATGCACCTAAGAGGGAGCAAGATTTGCTGATCAAGGAGGAAGTACAAGCATCTAAAGTAAAGCCAAAAAGTAATGGAGGTCAAGAGGAGTTTTTCAGAGAATTATTGGACTCAAAGATCCACATAACACTTGACCAATTGCTTAAACTGGTACCTGCTTTTAAAGAATAGTTGTGGTAAAAAAGTAAAGCCAAAAAGTAATGGAGGTCAAGAGGAGTTTTTTAGAGAATTGTTGCACTCAAAGATCCACATAACACTTGACCAATTGCTTAACCTGGTACCTACTTTTGAAGAACAGTTGTGCCAAAATTTTCATAAGGAATAACCTTCTATTAGCTGAACTGGGAGTAAGAATGGAAGATGAAGAAGATACCTCTATGGTGGAGGATGTTGATTATAAAGTGCTTACAGTAGATGTGGAATACAAAAGACAAATAATTCAAGAAGTACTCATTGACGTGGGATCTAGTGTTAACATACTATCAGAAGAGTTGTATAAGCGCTTTTGTGAGAATGAATTGGTCCCAGCACCTTTTCAAGTCAGAATGGTTGATCAGAGGAGAATTCAACCATTAGGTATAGTGAGAGGTCAGCAAATCAGTATATGGGGAGACTGACATTTACAATAAGTTTTGTGGTACTGAGAATGGAGGAAAAGGAAAGTTCTTACTCTATGCTACTAGATCTACGAGTCCTCCCGTCTTCTAAAATTCCTCATACAGAGCTATTGCCTCAAGTTGTGCCTTCCAGATATTCCATGGCAGACTAGCGTACTCCATCAAGTCGACCTCCTCCAACCAATTCGAATGGTACTTCAGGTCCAGCGAAATTCAAAAAATTTTGAATGCACTTTGTCTGAAAGGTTTCTTCATGTGCTGTTGGTATAACCACCCTGAACACAAAGACATTCAAGTAGGGGGGAGGCAATACAATTGGTTGGCCAAGAATCAAGGACATGCCGAAGTACCGCTACGAGGATAACACATGATGAACACGAATCACCTCCACTAGATTCTGGTAGGCAATTCCCCCTAAACATCACACCTTTTTTCTACATACTCCTAGCATAAGGAAGGTCCAATAAAGTCAAGGTTTGCCCTCTATAATCACACTGCCCAACTTCACCAAATATTATCACAAGCTGGCATCATCTCTCAAACCTTCTCTACCTTTCCATGTCATCAAAGACCTCAAAATAAAGCAAGTAAATCTTGTCACACCAGCTGATGCGGTGCCGAGAGACCTTTCCCATTGTCTACAAACCATTAAATGGTCACATTATCTACTACAAACCTGGCATTCAAATAATCTTGGGTTGCTATTTACAAAGTAGTGATGTGTTTCTAGGATTACATCCCGGAAGCCCCAACTCAACTTAGGGATTTTGAGGCTTCCTAAGGGATATACGTAGGACTTCATTGTCTCCTACCATCTTTTGCCCAAACATTCTCTTCCACACAAGTGGGTTGTGACATAACTATCCACCATCCCACTAACCCATTGTGTAACTACATGCCTAACCGTGGGGTGTCAACACCTGGCACTTCTGATTGATGGATGAAAATTTGTCGAGCCCACACGGTTAGGCTAATGTAAAGTGGAAGGTCGAACCAATGGCTTATTGGTGATAGACAAATGAGTACAAATACTCATGAGAACTCCCTTTAGAGGGACGAGTCGATTTGGAGAGAGAGAGAGAGAGAGAGAGAGAGAGAGAGAGAGAGAGAGTTGATTTGGAAAGGGGGAAGGAAAGAGGGGAGGACAGAGTATGGGTATTGGATGAGTGGGGAAGCGTGACCTAAAATATCTGGAGGGACACTTTTTGGCCTGCCTTTAGGTAGCCTTAGTGAAGGTTCAACTTTTAGAAACCAAAAATAATTTCTAGCATTTTCTAGACGTGTTTTTTTTCCAAATTCTTTGATTGGTTGATGTGTTGACTTTAGAGCATGTCTTTCAAATTTGGGTATGCTTTTTTTTGAAGTGCATTCATTCCCTCTCTCTCCTCTTCCATCTCTCTCTCTCTCCCCTCTTTCTTCTCTCTCTCTTCTCCTTCTTCTTCTCTCCCTTGGCAGGCCACATGAATGAAATTCATCTTGTTTTCAAATGTGTAAGCAGAGCACCAGTGCTAATGTGAAACTTGTCTATAGGCTACTGCTGCCTGCATGATCACCTGTCTAAACATTAAGTGTTTGCTGCAGCGGAGCTCTGGGTAGTGGAAAAGCCCAACTGAGAGGCTAGAGCTATTTGAAAGGGGTGTCAGGCAGGGCAAGCGAGGTTCATGATGTGGAAAGCGAGCTTCATTTGTTGTGGTCATGCGAGTGATTTGGTGACGGAAGACTTGAAGTGCGGTGAGGAGGTCCGGACTTAATGCTGGAGAGCTTTGTGTTGGGCTGCAAATGGAGAATCGTGTTCACAGGTGAACCTTAGAGCCTTTATTACCTCGACCTTAGCATCCTCTCCTGGTCGTATCTCAAGGCAACTGTTTTCCGGCTTTGTGATACTGCAGTCGGCCTTGGCCACAGAGAGCATGCATGCATGATGCCATCGTGGGTCAATTGAAAACGTTGCCGATGGACTTGAGTGTGGTTGTCTAGACACTAATAAGAAGGATTCCTGTGTCTGTTACAGCGGCTGCGTATATGTGATGATTGCATGCTGGAACACTGTTGTTTGGCAGGGATTTAATATTATAGCTATCATAAAAGCTGATGGTCTTCAAGGAAGGAGGACAGTTCCTATTACGAGCTTGAATGATAGATCCAAGACCAGGAGGGTGGTGGTCAAATGGCAGCGTTGAGCTAGAGTTCAGTTCGAACGGCGCAGGAGAGTGAAATGGAATCTGGATTGTCTTGTACGCAGATTTCACAGGATCACAAAGGGAGCTCCTGTTCTATTGCCTTACGGCGTCTTTAGCTCTTGTTCTATTGGCATATGGCGTCTTTCCCAACGTCACTGGCGAGGACGACGCGAAAAATCAATAAACAATACAAAGGGCGAACCCATTCCTGAGTGAGATAGTGGTTATCAGCTGGCTTATGATGATGAAGATGACGAGGGTGTTCATAGACTACCCACCACCTTGGGCATGCCTATGGGTAAATTTGCGTAAATGCATTATGGACAAGGCATAGTCTCTAAACAACCTTAGTTCACATGGAACTCTTGTGGCCGCATATCGCCCATCGTGGTCATTGTAGGAAGTGAAAATTGCATGTGATAATGTCTCCATGCTTAAGATGATTTTGAGCACACTAGTAATTAAGGTGTGCCTTATGGCTACACATACTTTGCTTGTAAATCGACTAATCGACCACCACTATAGAAATCGATCTCCACCTATTGACCACCCCAACAAAGCATAAATGCATATCAGAATGGCCAATAAGTCTCCACATCTCTACTTTTGTCCTAAAAAAGCCAAATATATATACAACACACATGAGCATAATTCCCCTTTTGTTTTCCACCTCCTAATTGGTAGTTCCACCTTACTAAAGCAAGACATGGCAATATTGAAATTTCACTTGTGATCAATCCAAATCATAGGCATTTTTTCTCTATAAAGTATTTATTGTATGTGACTCTTACATTACAATAAACAAGCCCTAATAGGGGTTTGAGCCATTACTTAACTCCTGCATGGTAGGGAGGTTAGACAAATCCTTTGTGCATACGTAGGTAGTTAGTAATGATTTGTGATGCTAATCTCTAGGCCACACCTCATAACAAACATGCAAATTTTATTGGTAAATAAATGCTTGTCAAGCCCATCATAGAGTTGATTATTGTTGCATTGAAGCTTAATAGTTCTAATTTTTAATCTATGACATTCGTTTGATGAATTGATTATGTGCTCATGTGGGTGCATGTGTTTCAATGGCCTGCATCCTTTTGATTTACAAGACTTGGCCAAGCAAGTACTAAAAGCAATATCCTTGACATTTGTAGGGAGGATCAGCTTGTGATGGATCTTATATCATCTCATGTCCACAACTATATTCAGTCCTTTTTTGGGGTTAAAATTTGATAAAATACTAGGATCTAAGGCGGATTCTAAATTAGGATTGCGTGCTCCATCACAAAAAAAGACTACAAAATATCATGTCAAATCAATATTGACATGAATGCAATGAGATGCGAATCTATTAACTAATGCGATTAAGAGTCGTTGCAATAGAGCTACATGCATGTAACCTACATAGACTCTCTACTAGCATAGCTCAGGTTACTCAAAAAATACATAAGCTTTTGGGGTACCCATGTAAAACCAAAAGCTTTGTAGCTTGATTATGAACTACTCAAAACTGAGCTTTAAGTACTATCCATGACAAACAAAAGTCCAAAAAAACAAAGCAATATTGAAAAGAGTGGGGAAGGCTAGAGAAAAAAGTGGGAAAGGCATGAGAAGATGCACAATAAGAGAGAAGCCTTTCTACACGGAGATGTGCAAGAGGGATGCACAAGCACGTGCTGTGTGTAATCTTTGGCCTTTCTTTGGACGTGTTTGCCCAAAGATGGGGCTAATAGGGCCTCCCAGTTAGTAAAAACCACCCATTAATTAATTAGTTGTTGTGGAGGGGGAGCACGATGGCCAATTAAGCTAAGCTCTGTGCACCCAAAAAATCAAGCATTAAGTCCTTAATCGAGAAGAGCTGCTCCAGAAGCTTTTGAGCTCTAGAATGTTTCGCCACAATAGGTATATATAAGGGAGGAGGGGAGTGAGAGACAACCAAGGCAAGGAGAGGGAGACTAAGGGAGAGGGGAGGGTTGAGAGGGAGGAAGAGGGAAGGGCTAGGCGGAGGGAGGGAAGGGAGAGGGAGGGATGAGCGGAGGGAGAGGGGACGGGAGGGCAGAGGCAGAGAGGGAGAGGGGAGGGCTGAGTGGAGGCGATGGAGGGCGAGGGGAGGGGAGGCTGAGCACAAAGAGAGAGAGAGAGAGAGAGAGAGAGAGAGAGAGAGAGAGAGAGAGAGAGAGGTGGGAGAGGGAAGAGTGGGAGAGGGATGAGAGTGGAGAGCGGTGAGGAGGAAGCGAGGGAGAGAGAGGCTACGAGTGGAGAGCGATGAGGAAGCGAGCGGTGAGATGGCAAAGGAGGGGAGACGCAAGAAAGGGAGGCGTAGAGTGATTATGCAAGATAGGATAGGGAGTTAATTCGGTTAATTAATTAAATGATAAACTTAGGTTAATCGACCAATTGAGGGAGTGCAAGGACGAATAGGACAATGGTACTTTGCACCCTACAAAGTTTGTTGCCATCTAAAACTTGGGGCTATTAGGCAGATGGTACCTTGCATCCTACAAAGTTTGTTGTCATCTAAAACGAGGGGTTATTAGGACAATGGTACTTTGCATTCTACAAAGTTCATTGTCAGAATCCCTCATGCATGTTTGATTTCAGCCCAATAAAGCAACCCTATAGGGAAATGATGCAAATCTATAGCCTTGCTATTGGGTATTTTTAGAGCATGAATCTTTTATAGAGAAGGGATGGACATTTCCCACACTTTTGTGGACTTGAATATTTTTCACACCCATGTGCCTGTAGAACATGCACAATTGAGGGGCAAGGTGTCGATTGTGCTAGTATTTCACCTTTGTGTTTCTTTCTAGAACCCTCTTGGCTCATTAGCAAGTTAGCTGTTCCTCCTCTCACCACTCACTCTTCCTTCGTGTGAGGGTCCTCAACTTTTGGCTTGCTATCTCTAGGTTAGCTGTGTGGATTAAAGCATTTTTTATTTTCCCTTGCTGTCTACACTCATCATCAACCATTTGTTTCACGAGCAGGTTGCCCTTCACGTTTTCAAACCCTTTTCGAGGCTTTGTACCCCTTTTTGAGGTTAAACATTCCTTACTGCTTACTGCACCCTCTTAGCATGACTAAAGGGGGGTGTTCCTTTTGACCCCATTCAACAGATGAATCAAACCGAGCTACCATGTGGCATTTGATAGTACAAGTAAAACATGGGATTTTTTAAAGTGGTATGGCATCATACAAGATTGTTCCAAGCTATCAAAGGTCCATAGTCCAACTCTAGATGCCTTGTGAATTCTAAAGTCTAAATAGCTCTCTGATTCGGCCCCTAACCTCCATTCCATGCAGCCAACTGATAATCAATACCTCGTTGAAACTTTTGGCTAACTTTATTTGTCAGCCCCTCTTTAAAATCACCAGCTGTTCATTGGGTCTGCTGGATTTGACATACCCGATCTTGGTCTTGTCAACATTGACCCTAAAGTCACTCAAATCACCAAAATTCTCCAAGGCTTGGAGCTTGAGTTGGCAGCAAAAATATATCATCAACAAATGATTCGAGTAAAACTGTGTCTTTCAAGCAGGTCCCTGGACTCCCTCCACTTGCACTTCTAAACTATAAAAGGCATTACTAAATGGGACAATTAGTTCATCCATCAATTTGATCTTTCAAGGTGGAGTATCTATGGCTTTTAAAAGTCAGCAAAGCAGCAGTGGAGGCCTCTCTCTTGCAAATGGAATTCCATTGTCATAGAAGTAATAAGATGAATGCCCTCTAACTCACTAGCCATTCTCCTTTGCCCACTTGCTGATTTTTATCTGCATAATATTGCTACAATAGTTATTTGAACCCTAACTAATTGAACCATCATGATACTGCAGTTGCCAGCCACCTCTCTGGCTTGCGAAAACAAGAAAATCTCCCTCTCAACCAAACAATTCAAGAAAAAAAGCTAGAGCTTGCAAGACATGCTTCGGGCTAGACTTCACAAGGTGAAAATTTACATCTCCATTATTACTGCAAAAACAATTCGTTGGATAAACCAAAACTCTTCCTCGTAAAGATGCTTCACGTCCAAACTGTGCAGTTTCAACCTTAACATGGCCATCCACAAGACCTAAAGCCATGAAGTCTGACACATTTAGCAGGATTAGCTACCATGCATACTATTGTATAAATATTTGCTCTTGCAACATAAAATGCGTGTTACATACCCAAGGGCCATATCAGCAACTGTTTAAGGGAAAATGTATTCACCCTCTAAGGTAAAGGATAGACTCAGTCATGATAAAGGCTGAGAGTCATTTCAATCTTCCGAAAATACTCGTAGGGAAAAAAGCTTAGAAACTTGCTGATAGGGCAACACACTGCAGTCTACTGCACATAGGGAAATTGTCAATATCAAGATGGTGCAACTTGGATCATGGATGATGTTAACATTTGCATATCTGCTAGGAAGGAAGAAACAAAGTTGTATGCACAATTTTTGTCCTTTATTGCAAAAGAAACACTATCATCTCCATCGGCACAGCAGGGACAATCCTCCGCATTTCTCTCAGCACATGGAGAGAGGTGAGCATGCCAAGACACATTCTGTTTTAGACGTGGATAGGAATGCATACAAGTGGAGCATACAAACAGAAAAGCAAGAAAGAAGGTGGTTCCCCCCCAATCGTCCACATTTCTCTCAGCACATGGAGAGAGGTGAGCATGCCAAGACACATTCTGTTTCATGTGGATAGGAATGCATACAAGTGCAGCATACAAACAGAAAAGCAAGAAGAAGGTAGTCCTCCCCCCTCCCCCCCCCCTCCCCCCCGCCCCCCGTGCGCCAGGGCATGGACGAAGAAGGGGCGCGCATGGAGGGGGAGGGTTGGGCAGGGATGTGCCAAAACCTTCACAATTACACAGGAGATACATACAGTATTCCCACATTCTCGCAACAAGCCTTAATTGCCGTCGTTCAAAGCAAATATCAAAATTTCTAGCATACAAAGAACACCCTGGCCCCCCATTTGCATGTTTCTGGAGCACAGCACAAACAAGAATAGAGGGATAAGCACAGCACAAACAAGAGTTTCTGGAGCACAGGACAAACAAGAATAGAGGGAGAAGCACCAATAAATGCAGGAAAGAATTTTTTAGGAAGAGCCAATGATAACACCCAGCATTTGCAAATTCCTCACATCTTGAACGATTTCAAAACCTAGTCGGTCTCCGGCTTGAGACTTTAACGCGCCCTTATAAAACTAACCTTGTGGCACATTTCAGTCCATCTTCCAGCTATTTGACATCAAGCGTTAATCCTTACATGTGAAAATGCGTCTCAAAGAAGACAATTACAGGAGGTACAATATTTAGGATAATTGCAATACGATAAATTCCAAACTAAGAAAGTCATCCCAGAATCTGAATGGACTGGTATTTTGACTTCCCAAAACAGAATTCCCAGCTTCGAGGGGGAACGACCAAAAAATTCAAAGGCCTATTCATACCTTGTGCATACATACCAGCAACATATTCTGTCTTACAAATGAAAATTGTTGGAAAAGAAAAATGCAAGCACGGGTAAAACAAAGGGAAAGGGAGACAGAGAGAGAGAAGATATTGTAGAATTTCACGAAAGACTAATAAAATATTGATAGAACACAGAAGAGTACATGAACCATCTCAGACGAAAAGACAGGACAAAGAAACATTGATAAGGGACATGTCAGTCAGGATTCAGGACATTTCGGAGTCCTCTGATGAAGGGAGAGGGAGAGAGAGCACTGTTTTTTATATGCAAGAACGGAAGGGGAAGGAGGAGGGTCTAAATACATAAATGACTGAAAGCACACGATTTAGATCATCAACCCAAGCACTGCCTGAGTACTGGGAGGACCAGAAAGGAACACTGATGCAATAATTGTCCGTGCAGAATTTTCAAAGACTAAGCTATACATCTAACCAGAAAAACTACAGCGAAAATCCTCAATTTCTAACGTCTGAGTTGCGTACCGTGAATAACAACCCAGTACATATGCTTTCAAATACTGTGTACACCCTATTCTTTGGCAACAAACCAGTGAGGAGCACAAGATTCATTCAAAAGCCCACTGATTCTCACGCCTCACTGCTTCCTCCTCTTCAGGCGTGAAGTCGTTCTTGATATTGAAAGTCTTCCGAATTTCTTCGGGTGTCTTCCCCTTGATCATGTCCGCAACCGTTTGACAGGTCAGGTCCAGCAAATTCTTGATGTTTAGGTAATTAGCAGCCTGTCAATCACCAATGCAGATATCAAATAAGAGTGAGGATTCTTAAAAACACGAAGAACGGCCGAAGAGCAAAACATAGGCAGGAATAGGGTACTGCCTAGAGACGCCCGGCGAAGCGCATCTCACCAAGATAAGGTCGAATAGGGTGGCCTGGTCGACTTTGACAAACTCGGCGTCCCAGGCCTTGATTTCATCCTGGTCGGGGGCGGCCTTGTCGTCGGCGTTAGTCTGGGAATCCACATGGAACTTGCAGTACTCGATGACCTTAGCGAGGATGATGCTGGAGACATTGGGGAGGGGGATGACGGAGTCGGCACCGGTGTCTTCGATCATGTTCTTGATGGTGAGGGATTCGAAGGCAACAGCGGGCTGGACTTCGAAGAGCTCATCGTCGGAGGATTTGAGCTTGACATTGGAAGCCATGGAAATCGGCAGCACAGAAATTTCTCAGAGACGAAGACGACGAAAATGAAGATGAAAATGATGAAGACGAAGACGTATATATAAACGTACTTGACACCATCTACACCGTATCTTACACCGTATGTATGCATCTCTCTCTCTCTCTCTCTCTCTCTCTCTTATTATATTGTTTATTCTTCTTATTATTATTATATATTAATCACCAGCAACATCAATGCCCCCCCTTTGTCTTCCTCGACACACGTGCACTTCCTCAGTGCCTCCTGATAGCGCTGTACAACACAAGGAAAATCGTAATGCAGAGCACAACGCAAGCACACCGATGTTGCACTTGAGAAGTAAATGACGATGAAGCTTATAGCAAAGAGGAATCAATCAAAGCTTCAAGCCAAAATGACCGGTCGAAAGTAGAAGGGATTATGTATATACATACTTGAGACCATATGCACTGTATTCTGTGTGTCCCTACACTGCATGTATGTCTCTTGTATGTGTGTGTGTTGGGGGAGTGCGGGAGTCGACGCTGACCATGGACCTTGGCCTATTGCCTGTCGGTCCAAGGTAGCGTGCCCCTCGATAGGAACATGAAGGGGCAGGCGAGTGAGCGCAAGTGATGAGCGGGGTGGGGACAACCAACAAAATCAATGTCTCCACTTTGGCTTCGTAAAAACATGTGCACGTGGGCGCTTCCTCCTCATATAGTGGTAAGCAATGCTTTTTCACTTGCACTGCCTCCTAATAGTTATAATGATAAGTGATGCTTCTGGATGCAAAGAGGAGTAAGTGATTTTTTTAGTGCATTTGGCTATTAAAAGGGCAGTTTTAGCCTCAAGTTGTAGAATGATTGCCATAAAAAGCAGCCCAACTCCATTGTGGAGATTCACAAAGGAAAATCCAATTCTCCACTATAGCACTCCCTCTAATGAGGTGGTGCTAATAAACATTAACATTTAACACCACCCCACATCAATGTCTTGCACGCAATTCTTAATCCTTCTTTCTCGACAAGCTTTAAATATATGGAAAGCGCTAATGAATTCGAAAGAGTGGGCATGACAACACATCAGAATCTCATACCACTGTGTTTACCGTATTCATCTCCTCATATGTTATACATACTATTTCATATAAAAGATCCTTCTTTTTGGCTTCGTGAAAATAAACATCAACGTTATACATATAAAAAGATGCAAAATTACTCTCACTACTTGGCTTCTTGGAAATAAACAAAAAGACGTATATGGAAACCAAAGTGGTGGCTACTATAGCAAGCTTTATCCAGTATGGGTAGGCCCTTTAAAGTTGTGACATCAGCCAAGATTAATTTAGATGATGTGAAAAACGACAATTGGAAGAGTTTCTAGGGATTCTCTACAAAAGAATATAGAAGAATGATGAGATTATCATCATGGATGCATTCCAATAAGCACCAAATTGGTTTCGATCTTGACACACATACAGTCAAGACAACTACCAGAAGCTTATCAACACTAATTAGGGGGCATAGGTGCCCCCAAGGGAGAGAACAAAAAAAAGGAGGTTCTAGCTTCAACACAAAAAGAGAAAGAAAATGCAACATCCAATAAGCATTTAATATGTGGCAAAAGGTTCAAAATTAGCTCCCCCTATCAAATGGGCCATTATATCACAATAATCATACTCGAAACATTAGTACTAATAATAAAAACTGGTCAAGCTTAGAGTTTGATTAATACCCAAATGTGGGATTGGATGGTTATGACTAAATGTGCAAAAAAAAAGGTTAATTTCCAACACAAGACTTATGTTATTGAGCACTTTATACAACATTAACCACATGTGATGCAATAATGATTTAGATGTAGGAATAGCCATATGTCAAACAAAGTAAATTGATAATGAAGGCGTTCCATGTTTGCGTGTTCTCAAACTTGTATGGACAAACATATGAACCAATGCTCCCACCTCATTGAAGTGCACATTTGATAGTGCCCACAAAGAATTTGAACTCCATGCTTCCTTAAAGTAGGAAGTAAAGTGCTAACATAGAAAGTAAAATTGCAAGCTTTTTCATTGGCTCCATAGAGTAGGGACTAAGGAATAAGGCACAATTTGCGAATCCCAAAAATAGAGAGGCAAAAAGATTGTGGCTCTGTCTTTAAGCCAATTTAATGCATTCATATGTCCTCCAAGTTATTCGATTTGCAAGTTCATTGTCTTTACTATGGAGGACCAACTATCCCACATCCTAAAAATGTGTCCTCCAAAGACACGTAGTAAAAAATAACAAATCAAGATAAAGTGCAAGTTATGTGTTGTTTCTTCTGGTGTAGTTCAAAGGAGATGCACCGATTTAGAGATTCTTGGGTTGAATAATCTATCCATTGCTTTGATAATTTCTCTACTTTGAGATAAATCCATATTTGTTATAGTTCCCTTGCAACAGCTTTGCAAGCATTGACATATCTTTCCTATTCTTTATAGCCATACAATATACGTGATGATACATCATTTTTGTTCTTTTAGTTATCTGGCCTGTGGCGTCAAAAAGCTTCAAAGTTTCAATGGCATCTTCCTAATAAACATTTCACTCTACGATGTTATTTTCTCTTGTGCTTTCAACATTTGCCCAAAAATCACACTCTCAACAATCATGGCTTCACATCATTCTATCACAACTTGAATTTAAGGGTCCATCTCTTTGTTGTGACATGTGTATCAATCAAAGAGTCTTAAACAACTATCTTAAATGCAATGTTTGAATCGTTCTTGTGCTCATACTCTATGCTTAGCTAGAAGAAACCTAAACTTTGCATGCACTACTTCATGCATGCACAACCCACAAATAATACCCATTTATTCTCAATAGCATATGACTTTTTCATGTTACTCTTGTGAAGGACTTTTGTAAGGTTGATGAAATTTTGTATGAACATTTGCTATAATTCAAAAAAATAAAATTTACCAAAATATGCAACTTTTTGCCAACTTTGAAATTATAAAAATTACAATGATATATCTTAAAACAAAGTTTACAACCTAAAAACAAAACATAAAAACATTTTTCATATTTTACAATATTTTATAAGCATATGCTCCTTTTAGAAGAGTTGATTTATTGGTTTCACGGTGTATATAATTGAATGGATGGATGGATGGATGGATGAAGAGAGAGAGAGAGGGGGGGGGGGGGGCACAGAAGGAGGTGAATGTGCAATCACAATCGAATGTGGCCCTTGGCCCAACAATAATGTTACAGTAGATCTTATCTTCCCACTTAGTTTTCAACTTTAGAAGGGAAAACAAGTAGACAATCAAAGTGAAAGAGTGGTAGAGTTCTGATAGATAAAGATAAATGAGATTTGGCAGATCTAGATGATAGACCTTGGCTTATGGTGGTGGAGAGGTGCTTGTCAGTCAGTTCCTTCTAGTGGCACTCATACATTGGGTGTTGATCATGGTGCTTCTTCATCCTTTTGTCCTGGTGCCCTTCTTCATCCTTTTGTCCTGGTGCCCCAAGATGGAATCAAGAGCCAGATAACAAATGCCAAGCTATGAAAGAAAATCAATTAAAACTTCCTCTCGTGTTTGATAAAAAAGGGGCCATGAGGTTGGCATGGGACAAGAAGTACTAGATGTCACCTAGCAATCGGATTAGCTAGTACTACTAGTTGTGTAGGTATGAAGGAATGGTTTATCACATGTGGCATATAATGCTTCAAGGTTGATGGGGTATATTTTTTGCTATGAGCATAAAAGGACTTTCGTGTGTTGTATAGTGTGCACCGCACTACACAATTAAATCCCAATTCAAGCCATCATTGGTTATGCAAGATATACAAGGATGCTTCCTTGTTGCGTAAGTGAAGTTTATGGATGAAACATTATGGTTGGTGGGATTGTATGCACCTAAAGGTGTGGCACAACATTCTCAATTATGGAGCAATTTATTTTTCTTTGTGCCATGCTAAGCTTGTCTTTGTGTCAGATAATTTTAATGTATGTGAATTCTTGCAGCATGCCTCTACACCTCATTCTATTATGGATCGGCTGTAGTGGCTTCGTTGGATTGTGTTTGCCAATCAAGGTTTGAAACTAGATATGTGGTCATGGCTACACACATGTGACAAAGGTTCTGCATGTGCTTCTCAACCATCTTTGTGTATAAAGGCTTGACTAGATTGAATGCATACTTGCTAGCATGATTTGTTTATAGCAGATATCTTGTCCATATAGATACAGTATTATCATATGCTGTTAGATCATTACGATTTGGTTTTGGAGATGCATAGTCATTTTGTGAATGCTTATCAGCCATTACTGGGGAAGGATCCTCTTAAGGTTAACCAAACTTTCTTGGAGCATCTTGTTTTCCATCAGTATATATTGAAGGTTAATGTTACAACACTTTCAAGGTCATGTAGATGCTTATTGGTCATTACTGGGGAAGGCTCCTCTTAAGGTTAACCAAACCTTCTTGGAGCATCTTGTTTTCCATCAGGAAGTGTTACAACACTTTTGAGCCCATGTGATGTCTATTGGGGGTGTTAGCTTTGGAGTCCTACTTGTTCATATTCAAAAGCTTGCTTGCTAGTATGGGATTCATAATGGGATCAGATTTCAGGGAGAAGTTGCAGGTCCTAAAATCATTGTTGGCAATTTGAACCAGGTGGTTTAAGACAATGCTTCTTGCCCTGACATTGCACTAGCTATTGATTGGTTGTCCTATTAGGTTGCATCCATGCATGAGACTCAATATGTGTGATATAAGCTTTTAGCTTGCATGTATGTTGTAAAGGATGCTAATTGTCAGTCACATGCCTTCATTGCTCCTTTATAGCAAAAGCATGCATATGACGATACTGTCAGACACAAGAGAGGAAAGGAGTATTGATTATTGATCCTACTTTTGTCTTAGATGTGTCTTTAGAATTTCATTGCAATTTGTTGTATCTATAGGAATTCATATCTCTTGATGTCATTGTCGCAGCCAAAGAGACTTTATTTCATTTGGTTTATCACTAGGTATCCGATGATTTTGCCACTATGTTGGAAAGAGATATTTTTGAGGATGAAGTGGAAGCTTTGTTAAAGCATTGACCATGAAACGTAAATACAATTCTAACACATTAATAGCACCAAAAATTGAATATGCACAAAAACTCATGAAAAGACAAGAGGCAATCACTGAGTACAATCTCCCCCCTCGAGGTATGTGGCTTGTGATCCCACACCCAGAGTATTTATAATATTTCAATAAGAGCATGAGCCATTGATACAAAGTCACGTATTCATCGCTTGATCATCCCTTTTCCATACTTTTCTCTTGAGCATCCTTTTACCTTACTTTTCTCTATGTCACTCCTTTTCTCACGTACTCATCCAAAATTTCCACGTCAAAAGTGGAAGGCTTTTAAGCACTCTCCCTTATCCAAAAATGTAATGACCCTTGGCCATTTAATACATTACATAGCACTAGCACAAAACCATGCCATTTAGCCTTTATTCCCTCGAGCGTGTTTACTGCCATCCATCCATGTAATTTCCTGTACTCAATAAACCAATCCACCATTAGTCAAATACTTAGCCCAATGATATACATCATATGATTAGCCAATCATGCTAAGTAATGGTCTTTACAAATGACAATCCATTAATGTGAGTATTTCTAAATGGCATCACCCATGATACTTATTAATGGCACATGTTTAGTTAGGCATCCCTGACTAAACCCAAGTATTTAAATAGAACACCCGCCACATCTGGTGCGATCCTATAAATACTTTATGTCATTTCAAACAAGAGCTTTGAGAAATACTTTCTCATAACAAACCAAAAAGGGTTGGGATGGGCTCCCTAGTGAGATTTTCACTATGTTAATGAATTGAAGACCCAATTTCTCAAGAGATGTGGAATACAATTATCATGCCTATGACTTGGCAAATTACTCTTATACATTGATTTTATCTATATATATAGACTTAGGAATATTATGTGCACACAAGATACTCTTATGTATAGAGACTCTAAAATACTATGTATGTGCAAGAGACTTAGGAATATTATAAGTGCCCAAGAGACTCTTATGTAGATAAGGTCGTATGCATACACATAAGTGTTTATACATAAGACTCTCTACATCGGTAAACACAAAAGACTCATATAGAGTATTTGTAAGAGTATTATAACGAGTCTTATATATATCGTTATATATATATATATATATATGTATATAGATACTAGATAGATAGATAGATAGATAGATAGCTATCGCTATGCATGCCTACACATATTTTTGTCACCATATGTATTTCTCTATCAATATCTATCTCTCTATATTTGTCCTCCCCTATCTACATGTACTCATTTCCATTAGCTTTGTCATCATCCTCATTGTCCTCCATTAGTTTTCCCATAATCCTTCTTTAGTTTTTCCATTTCCCTCTATTAAAATTTCCATTGTCCTCCCTCTCAAAATGTACCTCCTTTCCTTATCACTCCTAGCTTCCCCATCATTCTTTGTCTCAAGATGTACCTCCTTTCGTTGCCTCCCTTAGCTTCCCCATCATCCTCCATCTATCCACATACCCCTGCTTTAATCACCCCCCCACACACTCACATATGCCTTGGGATCTCTCTAAAAGTTCTTCATACAACGGGTTTGGTAGCCTCATAATGACAACAAGTGGCCACCCTATGGTATATGTGGTGGCAATTTATGAATCACTGATTTCAGCCTCCTCACATCAAATTTAGTAGGAACATATGCCATGTACATGCCCTTTTTAAGAATAAAAATAGAATGCTCACTACATGTCAATTTAAGCATCTAATCTTTTAAGACAAGGGAAAGTACAACTTCTCCAACTAAGACAAGGGAGAGTACAACTTTTCCAACTAATAAAAGGGAGAAGGCTAAAGTTAATTACACACAATTTAAGCATGAGCTTAATTTCTATAGTGAATATAACTAGATGTCGACATTAAGCACTATCCTAGGCACTAGCTGCCCTTATTTCTCCACTCGATCTCTAAATTTTGATTCCGATCTATCAGTCACTCTCTATATCCCTCTCCTTATTGCTAAAGTGCTCTCTACTCTCTCTATCCCACCAGTTGTTCTCTAACTTTTGCTATCTACCAGTCACTCACTCTATAACTCTCAGTAAAGTCTCACTCCCTCTCACACTTGATCTATAACTCCTACAATCACTCACTCTCCAACTATTGCTTTGACTCTCACTCTCTAACTCTCATTTTCCCTCTCTTGCTTTCTATGTCTCTCTCCCTCATTCTCACTCTCTAGCCTCCTCTCCCTCGCTTAACTCTCAAACTCCCCTCATTCTAACTCTATCTCATTCTAACTCTCACTTTCCCTCTCTCACTCTCTACCTCTATCTCCCTCGTTATCACTGTATAACTCTCACTCACTCCCTCTCTCATGCTCTTTCTCTCTCTCTTGCTCTGGCTCACTCTCTCCCTCTTCCTCCTTCCCATATGCACTCTCGTTGCCTCCACACTCTCATACTCCATCCCACTCACTCTTGCTACCTTCACACCTGCCACTTGCTCCCTCCCACTCACTCTTGTAGTCTCCAATCTCCCTCCCACTCACTCTCGCTGTATCCACTCACCCCTTCCCCATCCTTGTTGCCTCCCTTACTCTCATACTCCCTCCCTCAGCCTTGCTCCCAGACTCATTCCTAGCCTCTCACACTCCCTCCCTCTACCCTACTCCCATACTCCTTGCTAATTGTCAGCCGCCCTGTCATATTCCCTTCCTTGACCTTGCTCCCCATCATCGGCCGCAATCTCATACTCAATCCTTTGGCCTTGTTCCATAATCGGCCTTGCTCCACTGCCTCCCACATGTTGGTTCGATTGTTGCATCCTTCCTCCCATTGCTTTTTGTTTTGATTGGTGCATACGTCATGGCATTATTTGTTGCACTCATTCCTGAGCCAATTGGTTCTCCATTTCCCTTGCCAGATGAGTCTTTAATGGCTATCAATTTCCAAGCTTCTTTTTTGTGTTGTTCTTCAAAGGAGAAAATATAGAAAGCCCAAAAAAAAGAGCAAATAGGACTAACAAGAGACCGCGACATTGCAGCCTTCCAAGATCCCTATTTCCTCATTGTTTTTGGCCTACAACAAAGCTATCACTCCAAAAACATAGATGAAATATGCCATTTCAAATTAGGGAGCTTACTTTGATTTAATTTTGTAGGTGCTTGAAGTGGATGGAATAGGGTTTAGGAAAAGCTTGTAAGTGCCCAATACAACCTCAAAAAAAGGGGCAAACGGGTCTTTAGGGAGGCCACGATATCGCGGCCTCCTTCTTGGGGATTTAGCAACTAACTAGCACCATTTTACTAGGCAAAAGAATCATATTTGGAAAGCCAAAAAAATGGCCAAAGGAGGAACCAAGGGGGACTTGACATCGTGGCCTCCTTGCAACTACCTTTGGCCACTTTTCTGTTCATTTGTTTAGATGAAAGTAGCTCCAAAATGAGCCAAAAAAATAGGAATTAGGTCTCCATGGAGGCCATGACATTGTGCCTCCTTAGAGACCCGTTTCCCATTTCTTTTTCCCATTTGAGGGCTAGATCAAATGCCTTAGTGCCCATGGCCGATGCCCTAGTGCCAATCGCCGATGCGTGAAGGCCAAATGAAGACTCTAAGAAATTACACTTAGGTGGCCATTTGATGTACCTTAATGAAGGTTCCCAAAATTGAGCAAAGGAGGCTTCAAAGGGACCGTGATATCACGTTATTTTAAGAGTCTCCTCTACTCAATTTTTAGGGGCCTTCATACGGCATATATTTCACCCAAGGCAATGACTTGTGACACAAGAGAGGAACTCAAAAATAAATAATTGAGGAGCTCAATAGAGGAGGTGTGCGCATGCCTTCTTCCATGGCCACTTCACAAGCTTTGCTATGAAAGTTCCCATCTATAAAATGTCTAGTGCTTGCCAATTTTGCTGTCTTACCTCATCTCAAAAGATTGTTGAGCACTTCTCATCTAGATACTTGTCTCATCTTGAGAGATTGTCGAGCACTACTCATCCAAATCGCTAGCCAAAGTTTGTTGCATCGATCTATTTTATTCCATCCAAAAGATGAGCAAAGGGGGCTCTAGGAGGCCACAATATTGTTGCCTCCTCGGAGTCCTCTCTGCTCATTTTTTCTACCTTTAAAAGCTACCTAAAGGGAGGAAAATCCCATTACCCATCATGAACATCAATGCTATCGTGGTGTTATGAGTGATTGTATGTTGAGTTCGTTCATGCATGCTCAAATTCCCTTCATAGGGACACACAAGTGAAGGGCCATATCAATGCCTCTTTAGCCCCATATAAATGATTTTTAAAGGGGTAAAAAAATGAGCTAAGAGGGATCCTTGGAGATGTGTAGCTTAGGGGCCTCTTGGAAGCCCCCTTTTCTCTTCCCCCCCTTTCATAGGGCATGTATAGAAACATATTAAAACTAATGCTAGCTTCAAATCTATGAAAAGTTGAGCCTCATGAACACAAAAAAAGGAACAAAAAGTGTCTTCCAAAAGACCGCAATATCGTGGCCTCCTAGGAGACATGCTCTTTAAATTTCTGGCTATCTAGAGGCTTACCCCAACAAAGGGGAAACAAAGAAAGGCTCACGTGGATACTATCTAGAGAAGCTCAATTTGAGCTAATATTAGGAGGAGCTGTAACTAAATTGCTTTGAGGTGGGTTGGATCTAAGTACTAAATAGTAAACTGAGACTAACTTTATAACTTACTAATTAGGTATTAAGTGGTAAAGTAAGACTAATGACTTATAGTTAACTAACTACTACTACTAACTAGCTAGATGTTAACTATTTACTCCTAACTAACTACTACTACTGACTAGCTAGATGCTACTAACTACTAGCTATTAAAAAAAACTACTACTGCTAACTACTACTACTACTAATTGACTACTACTACTACTACTAACTAGTTAGAGCATCTAGCTATTTACTGCTAACTACTACTGCTACTAACTAGCTACTACTACTGACTAACTAGATGCTACTAGCTACTACTACTGCTAGATGCTCCTAACTACTTCTTACTATTAAAAAATAACTACTTCTAACTAGGGTAAAAAATAAGGAGGGAACAAGATTATGACAATGTAGGTCAATGGACAAATCTTTCCCCATATAGAGTTATAAATATTAGACCTGCTACCACTTTTAGGGTGAATTTATCAAATTTGAGGCTCTAATTTTTGAACTAATTTATCAATTTTAAAGCTCTAAATATTAGCCCAACCAACTTGGGAAAGCCTCTAAATTAGCCCCTGGGCTAAAATTCGCCCCTAATTTTTTCCCTGCTTCTAGTGATGTGAATTAGAGGCAAATTTTAGGCCAGGGTACACTAACTATACTAGCTAGACTCTACTAAAACTACTACCAATGTGAACTAGAGTCCAATATTTTTTACGAAGATCAACTATGATCTTTATTGGTTGATTGTGTGGTAATAAAAAGGGCCACTTATGGCATAATTGCTCCATAGTTCATAGTGATAGCTACCCCATGGGCAAACAATTGTGACTCTTCTTACATCATCATGAGGAGTAAAGGGTGCCCATCTGCATCCACCACTAAATAATTCCAAAAGAAATACAATCATAAAAGGAACTGCAACACAATCTTTTATAGCACATTCAATGCATTATGTGGCTCATATTAGACTCTTGAGCATATCAAAGGGCCAAGAAATGTGAAGCAAAGAATTTATTGAGGTTATTAAGGTGCAAAAGAGGACCTATATTAATCCCCATTGTAGGCATGTATTTTGGACAATCAAGTTCCATATCCTAAATCCAAGCTAAATCATGGATTTTGTCAATGCATATGAAGGCTTTCAAGGAGGACATGAAAGAGCAAGAAAAGAAGATCCAAGGAGATCTATTTGGCCATTTCTTTGTCCTTTCCAAAGGCCTTCCAAGGGCTTGATATTGCCTTCCACTAGGTAGAAGAGGACTTCTTTGTCTTTTTTTGTGCATATAATGGGGTCTATGAAGGGTCGATAATTACCAAGGAAATGGTAGAGGAGGCATCATTATATGACATTATAAGTTTTGCCTTGGTTTGTAAGTAGTAATTGCATTCACAGATAGGACCCATAAAATGCATAAAGTGCATAAAGTTAATTTTTTTCCATTTGCAAAGGAATGTGCAAAGATCTTTTTTTTTTTTTTTCAAAAAAGAGACTTCTATTAAGTAAGAAAGAAACCAACTAGAGCAAGCTCTGTGCAAAAATACACTATGCTAAGCATATAATAAAACCACCTCAGAGGAATGAGGTAGAAAGAAACCAAGGCTGAGGCTGAAAATGCCATCTCAACCCTGTAGAAGTCTCAGCAAAGAAGGGAGAGTCTCTCCAATCTCTGAGAAAAGTAACTCTCCTGGAGGAGGCTGCTCGAGATGATCCTTGCATGGTCGCCCAAATGGCCATCAGAGTGTGTATCGTATCTGTCCAAGTACTGGCCAAGATATGAGAAGGGTGGACCTGAGAACCCTCCAAAGCCTCAGTGCACCTGGCTCTCCAAATGTGCCATGCTGCAATGCTAGCTAGGATCTCCCATGGAGAGTCAATCGTGGAGTGAGTAGCACAAAGATCTTTTGAGGAATTCAAGGTTGGTAAAAAAGGAAATAGTAGGCTTTTGAGTATTGCATCTATACATTATGTTTGAGGATGAAGTGTTAGTAGAAAGTCAGCACTTCAGATGGTGGCTTTAATTTCGAGTTCAAGGTTAAGTTGACATCCTTTTTGTTTTGGCATTAATTTTTAAGAATATCTTTATTTATGGTTCTATTGGTATTCACTTTATGTCAATTATTTAGGGAACCTAAACAAAGCTTATCATGCCAATCCATGCCAAAGATGAGTGCAAAAAGTCAATTCTTCTTAATGTGATTAAGTAGAACATTTACAAAGTTGATAAATTACTCATCTAATTAATGACTCCAAATAAATTATGTACCCATCGTGTTATTATTATTCTAAGAGATTTACCACCGTTACAGAAAATAAACATAGACAATCCTCTTTTTTGCAACTACTTGTTTCATGAGTGTAGTATTCCAATGCATATCAAAATGAACTTCCATTTTAGAAAGCCACAAAAAAAAATTATTTAGCACTAACTCCAATGGGGTCTGGTAATGGTTTACGTTTCCATCAGCTTCATTGAACACTATTTACCTTTTTTTAGTTTTTTGCTCTCTGGCAAGTTCAAATTTGTTTTGTAGTATCTCCTCTAGGAGCATCAATGGTGGATATTTTGACTAAATATTATTAACTTGTCATTTGCCCCTTTGTACGATTCTATGAGATCTACCCTAAGCCTCATCTTTCATCCCTGTTAAGTAGTGTCTCCTAACCAATGAGCTATTCAAAGTTAACTCTTTTTTTTTTTTTGCAAAACTGCACTCTATGAAAACATAGGGGTAGATTAAAATTGTCCTTTCCATGGGCTCTTGTTGTAACTTGTCACAAAGGAGTGGCCATGTGTAAGAGATGCCATTTTAAAGATTGGGGTCTTTATAAGAGAACCTCTTATATGAGTGTGAAGTGTGTGATGAATTGGAACAAGAGCTCATGGAAATGACAATTTCTATCCACCCCTCTCTTTTCATTGAGTACAACTTCGCAAAAAGTACAAAAGCATTAATTTTAAACAGATTCTAGTTTTGCAAGGTACTACTCAATATGGATGGAAGGATAAGTTATCTTGAATTTGGTAGTGTAGATTGACAAATGAAAACTTATTAATATTTAGTATAAATATCTGACCATTGATGCCATTAGAGGAGATAGTACAAAACAAATTTGAACTATCATTGTACAAGAAATTGGAGAAAGATAAAACTTATACAATGAAACAATTGGTCACATAATAATATTGGTTTCTATTAGAGCATGTTCTTAAGAAATTTACCTTTTAGGGGTGTCCTAGATGGTATTTCATGTTGTCGTGCATTGGGATGTTGTACTCATGAAACAATCATTTAAGAAAGAGAAGAATTTTCATGTGGATTTTCTTCTAGCATGTAGAATAATAATGAATCTCTTAAATAATAATGACTTTATGGGTATGTAATTTATGACTTTATGTAAAAGTGATATTAATTTATCAACTATGGGGTATGTCCTTCTTGATGATTATAATGAAGTGAGTGTTTATTTTTATCTCTGTATCTATCTAGATCATCCAAGGAAGGACACATTATCTAAGAATTGTAGTGTACCGCTCAAATGTTGCACTCGCTTGATGTTTTGACTTACTCCAAGTCACAAAGGTAGCTTGAATACCTTAGCCACAACTTCTTCTATCAATTAGACCCCCAAGGCTAAATATCCCCTTGATTCTTGTAGCTTAGCAATGTGCTCATTGGTCCACAAATTGATTTGCTATTTCCACCACATGCACTAATGGTATCCTTCCACATCCATTTTTTGGAGCCATATCTGGTTCGCTAGCTCAATATCGTCCAAATAAAATTTGAAGTCAATAAAAGGAGATGAATCTAGAACCTCATACTGACTTACTTACTTAGAGTGCTTGAGCTCTAATTCCATGACTTCCTCCTCCAGCTCTACTAGCTTCTGTGTTTTTGAACGTAGATTGTGAGATGGTTCTAACAAGACTCTACGATTACCCATGGTATCTAAAATAATTTGTGAATTGGACTCCATTTTCACTCCCAAAGTTGTGATTGTTGTGTTTGCTACCTCATGATGAGCTAACAATCTTGTTGTGTGTAGAAGACCTTGCTTACTGAATTGTGGACTGATAGAAGTGACCCCTTGCATAAGGTAACTATGCTCAAGGACAAGGATGCTCTTGAAATGAATCTTGGAATTAAACACTTGTAGTTCAAGCCATCTGTGAGAAGTGACACACACATGTGATCTGTTAGCAAATTGATTACTAGTTGTCACCACTACCGTACTACATCCAAATATGACCCCAACCAAAAATTCCAACTCTAGATCCTCTGATTAGGTCATCGGCTACCATAAACCTATAAAAGGTTTCATGCAAAATTTGTTCACTAGTGTGGGGAATACATTACCATGCAAGTCCGCAATCTTGAACGTACCTTGTTTTAGATCCTTCACAATCTAGTATGGTCCTGAATATCTCAGCTTTAGCTTGCCTGGAAATCTCGCTAACCTGAAGTTTTACACTAACACCAGATCATCCACCTTAAAATCCTTAAATTCGGTATTAGGGCTCACTCATGCCCTTCTCCATTCCTGAATGACCTATAGCATATACTTACTTTGAATCTAGTCTTCCTCCAATTAGAGCAACTATTCCTGAAAAAATTGAACCAACTCTTCTAAGCTCATCTTCTTGGCCACAATCTGCAAACTTGATGATATGAATTCCATCGATACTACAGCCTCCAAGTAGTAAACCAATCGGAATGACAACATTCCAATAGTGACTTGAAAAGCTATTATGCATGACCATAAGGCTAAATTCAAATTTATATCCCACTCTTTTCTATTCTTTGATATGGTCATCTTCAAAATCTGCTTCATTGTGGATGATATGTTGTAGCCATCTTATGAACCACCATGTGCATGTTGGTCAGGATTCATCTCAACATCATGTGATCATATGTGCATAGCACTAACGCTAGTAGAGAGTGCTAAAAAAGAAAAGGTTTGGAAATCCTAACCCTAATCCTAAAGGGATTTGTATATATTCATTCTTTTCAACTAATACACAGTTGGTCATTTGTGGTGTTGTCTCTAGTTGTGCCCTCTCTCCTTGTAGAGGCCCCAACAGCCCCTACAGGGAAGAGAATACACGAGGGACTCTCAAAACAGCAGCAAGAAGATACACAAAACAAGAATGAAGAAAGAATGATAAATGCATAACTATAATGCGTGCATGGATATATATATAGAGGCTTATACCCCATCGTTGCCCATACCATGCACCCCTTAGTATCCCATGTATGCCCCCTTTGGCACCACCCCCCATACACATGGCACTCACGGTGGATTGTGCGAACCACACATGCACAAATATCCCCTGAGTGGAAGTTAGATAAGAAAGAGTGCAAAGGAGAACAATCATTTTGGGCATGCAAGACGAGGTAGAGAACCTTGTGAGTGCATAAATGAAATACAAAAATAGGCATAAAATGCCACATTCTTGAAGAAACTCCAGCAATGTCAATATAGATCTTGCCTTTTCAATTGCAAAATAATTGCACCAATAACTGCCCACACACTTGCAATCCATAAAACACCATAGATTCTTCTTTCCACATCACCTCAAAAAAACTACAGGCTGCCCCTCCATGAATCAAATGCCAACTATAAGTGCTCCATCTGATCTATTTTTGAGTCAGTATGGCCCCATTGTTGCATCTGCCTCCATCTCTTGGACAATTTACAGCTACCTTAGTTCACTTTAAGAAAAACTTAGGTGTTTATAATTCAAGTATAATAAGGAGTAAGGTACAAGAAATTCCTCCATAGGTATATGAGTTGTTGGAAGTTACACCAAAAGTGAAAAAGCATCCCTTTGATCACATAGCATCACCATGCACCACTGTGAGTTTGCAACCTTGCTTTGATAATGCACTCATGTATTGAAGCATAATGCAAGAAAATTTGCACAAATCTTCTTTGAAGAGACAGTCGTATCTACTTCTCTTTGCAATAGAACAAGTCACAGTGCTCTTTATCACTGTCATTCTCATCAAGGCTAGCATAGCTGATCATCACACCGCAAATAGCACCTCTCTGCCTCCCACAAAGCCAATTGCATGTGATAGATGGGTTGCACAGAGAAGATCGATGGCGTATCATCACAAAACTGTGCAAATTAATGTCCACACTGCATTCGCATACATTGAAAATGTGGCTCCAGAACATAAGGTTACATCTCTCCTTGGCTACCCCATACATCATCCTTTTGCTTTATGCACCCTTCCGCACCATACACCAGCCGCAACCACAAGAGCTGCATCTGCAATGTAGTTGGAAGAGCATTCTACAGCATCATCCTCAGCTTTGGTACTGGCTTCACAACACCATCTGTGCAAATAACCGTAATGACCTCCGCACATAATGCATCGGTGATCAATAGTTCTAGGTCTTTGTATTCCTTAGGCTCTGCATTACTGCTACTGGTAGCATCCATCAACAAGCAAGAAAATGTGGATCCTTCTGCATGGTCTACAACGTCACCTTAGTACACAAGCTGCAGCTTGCAATGAGCACATCAAAATCGGCACATCCTATTGTTGTGGTCATTTGGGTGTAATCAGCCGTGCATATAGCTA
Organism: Dipteris shenzhenensis; assembly: GCF_047967505.1. Taxonomy (NCBI): domain Eukaryota; kingdom Viridiplantae; phylum Streptophyta; class Polypodiopsida; order Gleicheniales; family Dipteridaceae; genus Dipteris; species Dipteris shenzhenensis. The sequence goes on from NC_141611.1 coordinate 19,587,611, forward strand.
GGCACCCACAATGGAAGACGGTAATCCATAAGGACTCCGGAAGGGCATCTGCTCCATAGCCGCATCTGTAATCGACTCTACCACAATTAGAACTAGACCGCAATAGTAGTGCATCCACATCAACCGCATGACCACCTTATGGCTCACCACTTGAAGAACCTCACTCGCATCCACATCACAATTCAGGCACAACAAGGCCTACAATGGCTCATCCTATCTTCGCAATCCAAATTAGTCACATGCCTCTGGAAAAAACTTGCATCCATTTCTTGATGCACGTTGTTCGCAACACATTACAACTCTGCACAGCATACTACTGGGAGCCTTGAAGGATAACAATCAGCATAGCCACCGCAGACCAACTCCTCTGCTCATTGTATAACGAGTTCTAGTTTTTAGTGATTTTATTCTGGCCATCAATCTATAATGGTGTAGCCTACCATGTAGTCCCATTTTATAGCATAGATAATCCTCATGAAATCACATCTTTGCTGTCTTCTGTTTTGATACTGCGTGATGGACAGAGGATGCCTTCACCCTTTGTCGAAATCAGGAGGAGCGCTCCCATTGAAGCCTCCCTCCAGATATGCTCCGTCTTTTGGACAAACTGCATTGCCATAATTGTAAGTGCCCTTGGTCTTGAACAACCAGCATGTATCATCGAACTCCAATGTGGGCTTGCCCATCAATAGTGGCAAGTTTGCCTTGAAAGACTTGAGAAGTGATAGATGCCTTTCGAGAGCCTGCTCTTTTGATAACTCTGACTGCATGAGAGATGATGCCTTCCACATTGGCCATGGTCTTCCTGAGGTAGGTCGCGAAGGACATTGGGTAAAGCAGGGAGAGATGGATAGAGAGAGAGAGAGATCATAGCACATTAGAATCACTTGCAGCTTAGCTTCAGTCATCCCAAGGCCAATGAGCAAGAACCTTGTGGTCACCATGTGTAGAGGCCCCAACAGCCCCTACAGGGAAGAGAATACATGAGGGACTCTCAAAAAAACACTTACCATCCAAGCAAGGCTCCTTGCCATTGCTCCCAAGATGCAATGTACCTCTGCTTAGTTCTGCCTCTTTCTATGCCTATTGATGTCGATTTCACTTATGTGGCTCTTTGCAGTACTCTTTCTTGGCACTTTTCCAACAGCAACAACAAGAAGATACATGAAACAAGAATGAAGAAAGAATGATAACTGCTTAACTATAATGCATGCATGGATACATATATAGAGGCTTATACCCCTTCATTGCCCATACCATGCACCCCTTGGTATCCCATGTACACCCCCTTTGGCACCACCCCCCATACACTCCTCATCTCCACTCTTCTCCTCTCCTCTCTCCATATTTGTTCATGGTATCAGAGCTCTCTTACCTTTTGCTGAGACATCGCGATCCATGTGAGAGAGAATGAGAGATTGAGTTCACCTTTCATTCTATTGATGAAAGAATTTCCATTCATTTTCATCCATTTTCTCGTGAGAGATTTTGGCTTAGAGGAAGAGAGATTTCCATTAATCTCCTTACATTTCCTTTCATTCTTATGAGAGTTCAATTCTACGTGGGTTCTCTTGCTTCTAGAATTCAATTTCAAAATATAGTTCTACAAAGGTGCTCAACAATACATTTTCAAACACTTGTCCCTCGTTAGATTTGGAGAAGAACCCACTAGAGTCAAAGATGACTTGCTCGATGCCACATTGTTCCAAATCGAGGTTGTCCCAAAATGGTGTACTAACATCATTGGATATTTAATGATTGGAAGACCCCCACCAGAGTTGCAGCTAGGGGAAGCCTATAAACTCATAATCAAAGCTACACTACATTAGCCCATAGAGAGCCAATTGTACAAAATAGGTACACATAAGATCTCGCATAGATGCGTCATGCCACATGAAATTTTGCTCGTCATCCCCATGAAGTGCATGAAGGAATTGCAGGAGGACACTTTTCTAGTGAAGCCATAGCTTGAAAAATTATTTTAGCTAGATATTGGTGGCCCACATTGTGGAATGATGCCTATGAGTTTGGCAAAAAATGTGATGTATGCCAAAGAACTTCCAAACCTAAACATAAAGACTTCAATCCCCTAACCACAATCATGGCACAATAACCCTTTGAAAAATGGGGCGTTGACTTCTTAGGACCCATACATTCTACTACTAAAGGAACACAAGACCGTTACATAATTGTGGCAACATATTATTTCACTAAGTGGGTTGAGGCAAAAGTAGTATGCAAAACTGAAGTACTACCAAGTCCCTTTATGATTATTTGATCACACGGTATGGGTGGCTCCTTGGAAAAATTCTCTGACCAAGGAATGCACTTTGTCAATGAAGTGATCCACGAACTTCTCTCAAGATTCATAGTTGTACACTGAAAGAGCACTCCCTACTATTAGTAGGGGAATGGGCAAGAAGAATCTACCAATAAAACCCTTTGTATTATTCTCACAAAGGTAGTGGAATCTAAACACTCTAACTGGGTGGAAAAGCCGACAAAACCACTTTTAAGGTCAGCACAGGTTTTATGCCATTTCAACTAGTATATGGTTTGGAGGTGGTGGTCCCATTAGAATTCATTATCCTTAGTCTATGAGTGGTAGTAAAGGAGCATGTTTATGATAAAGAATCCCTAGAAGCATGACTACTCCAGCTTGAGAAGCATGTTGAAATGAGAGTAAGAGCCTACCATGCAATGATAGTAGAAAAAGATGAAGGAAGGCATGGTTTGTTAGGAATCTAAAGAATAAGGAGCTTAATGAATGTAACCTTGTCTTGCTCTACAACACCAAAGTCCACAAGGGCAAATTAAATTATCAAGGCTAAGGACCTAAAGTCAAGAAGATCAACCCCATTGGCATTGTGCTCCTAGAAAGTTTGGATGGATTGCACTTCAAAACAATTATCAATGGCAGTAGACTCAAGTGCTTTAATGGCAACTCACAAGCCAACAACAACGACTGGCATGCCACAAGTTTCATAGCCATTGGGTTACACACATGGCATCCCAACTCCATGCTCATAATTGGCTATAACCCTAGGGTGGGTAATAAAGTGGATCCCAGGGATATGTTAACTCTGTGTCAACATGGACTCTATAGTAGCGGCAAAGCTCTACTTGTACTTGCATAAAGCTAGGAATAATCTTTCCTAAATCCACCATGCATGTTCTATATGAAAGTTCTACATATAATTTCTACATGCAAGTCCTACATGCATGTTCTACATGCAAGTTCTACATGTAGTTCCTACATGGAAGTTTTATATATGATTCCTACATGCAAGTTCTACATGCAGTTCCTACATGCAACTCCTACATGCAACTGCTACATGTGCATCCTAGATGCAAGTTCTACATGTAGAGGGAGAAAGACTTACAATTTATACATGCACAGAGAGAGAGAGAGAGAGAGAGAGAGAGAGAGAGAGAGAGAGAGAGAGAGAGAGAGAGAGAGAGAGAGGCTTACAATTCCTACCTACGGAGAGAGAAGCTCTCCAACTTGTATAAATACCTCATGATGGAATGAAGCCCACACTCATTAGGGCATTGTGTTGAGTTCTATTTTTATGTTCTATGCAATTGTCTTCAAGTGTCCATGATCCCTTGCACCCCACATCCAAAAGCATGTCCTAACCTTGTCTCCTACTCCCATCTCCTCCAACCTTGCAGCTCCTCCTCTCCCTCTCCTCCTCCCTTCTCCTCTCTCTCCCCCACCCCCATGCTCTTACACCTTCTCTCTCTCCTACTCATGCTTCCCCTAAACCCTTACCCTCTTAGATTAGTTCCTCAACCTTTGACCTCCATGAACTTTGAGGGAGACGAGTTCTCCACCATGTACTCTATTCTGAACCCTGGATCTCCATTCTAACCTTGATCCCCCTTCTGAACCCTAGAACCTTCTTTTGAACCCTGAAACTCCTTTCAAACCTTAAGCCTCCTTCTGAACCTTGAAACTCTTTCTCAACCTTAAACCCCCAATGGAGGTGAAAGCCTTCATTCCCCCAACCATGTTGATGAGTGTTCCTTTTACACAGCATGCACAATGTTTACTTCCCACACTTGAGCCTATGTCTGTCATCAGAATACGACTTGAGGTCCTAAGCTACATGCATACAACAACAACAATGACACCAATATATATATATATATAGGTGACAAAATATCTTGGAACCTTGCATACCCTACACACCTTGCTCTTCTTGTAGAAGCCTTGGGATAGAGGCAATAGATAAGCACAATTCCCTATGGTTAAATTACAATACCAATTCAAACAACATGTTGTGTCTCTTGAAAACTTTGAGATTCATCTTCTTGGAATCCCAAAGTATATTGATAGTCTTGCAAGAGGCCTACATTGAGGTTGCTAAAGAATTTAAAGAGGCTTGACTACAACAAGAAGAGAGAGATAGATTTGTTACCATTAATGAGAACCAAGGAAAGCAGCTAAAAGAGAATGTTTGCACTATCAGGATGAGGTAGAAAGAAATAAAGAAACATCTTTCTAATAAATAAAGTGAGGCTATGAGACTAACAGCCCCCATAAAAGTTAAACTACGTTATTATCATTTTCAAATATGATAGGGTCGTATATGCACAATTTGCCATGGGCATATTATAGATGCATAATAGATTCGATATCCTCGATGGAACCACTATGTGGCTATGTTGTTCTTTGGGTTGTTTGTGCATGCAATCTCCATATACATAGCTTGTCATATTCCAATTCCCAAATCATGGAGAGACTAGTTATGCATGCATGTTGCAACTTTCTATCCAGAGAGAGTAGCAGCAACCATGTGCATTGGCCACAAAAATAAAGGATTTGTTTGATGGAGAGAAGATGCAACCCTTGATGAAGAAAAGAAGCAACCCCTCTTGAAGGGTAGAAGTAGCCATTCTGATGGTTTTATAGCACTTTTTGAGATGTACATGTTTAATTTTTAATGAAACCATTTTGCTAGAGTTCTTATATGTTTAGTGATGAGAACTTTATATATAAAAGCTATTTTTGGATTAACTACAAACATTGCGGTGGTTATAAAATATAAGTGATTTAGGACTAATTACAACTAGCATGGTGGTTGTACAAGTTAAGTGATTCAAGATTAACTACAACCAATACAGTGGTATTATAGGATTTAAGATTTTTTTTTGCCACTTTTTAGTATCGAATAATTTGGGGCCCTTTTGAACACTTTCTAGTACTTTTTTAACACTTTTCTAGCACTATTTTACCACATTTTAGCACCTTTTTGTGCTATTTGACAACAGTAAGTTTAGGATTTATGTTGAGGATGGTGTAAATTTCAGCATACCTTAAGCGCATTAGGGGAAAACCCTAACCCTAAGGTCCTTTGGCTCTTGCAAGCCTTTGCCTCCTTTAATGTACAAAATGATCGAGTGCTACAAACCTTCAAAGCTAGCTTTAATAATAGCCTATCAACACCTATGAAGCTCCAATGACATAGATGAGTAACAGCCTAGGAACAACCTATCCTCCAATGACATAGACAAGTAATAGCCTGGGAGCAGCCTATCCTCAACATAAAGTTCACATGCAACTTGGCCTTCATAAAAAACACTCAAGAAACAAATGCCTAATCTGACTGGCACCACACGACCGATAGATCCTTATGTAATGCCAAGACTTCAATGCCACAACAATGAGCTCCAACTACTTTAGATCAAATCATCAACTATGACCTCACACACAAAAATAGAGCTGATAATTTAGGCGACTCCAATGCCAAGCAGATGTATTGCACTCCAAAAAGGCTGCTAGATGAGCAAAAAGACTCAAAGAAAAGTAATGGAAAGGCAATGTCAATAGAGAGCTCTCTCTGAGAGAGACGATTCCACGTGGCAGATAAGGCCGCATGGTAATAGTTAGCCAAATAACATGTGTCACTAGTAGTTAACATGCATCAAGTTCAAATGACCCTGAGTTAGGAGACTTGGTTAAGATTGTGCCACATGGTAGCCTCATCCATAGGTGCCACATCATTTGCCCATTTGGTAGTGCCCCATCATCATGCAAAGTCAATAGTGCCACCTAAGCACATAGTGCCACACAGGCAAAATCTGGAAGAGCTCCAAAAAGCAAAATTCCTTAGCAGCTCACACTTCACACACTTGTTACCTTAGATTTCACATTTGATATTTTCAAATTTGTAGTAGTTATTGAAGCCTCTTCATTGAAACCACCTCCTAATCCATTGCAACCACCCAGCACATAAAACGAGTGAACTAAAATTCATTTTGCTGAATTTGATGCTTCAATGTGTAGTCTGCTTCAATGTGTAGTCTAGCTATAGAGTAGCATAGCCATCGAGGAGATTAAACTCCACCAAGCCAAGTAAGCCATTCCCATATCACATGATTAGTTCCCTGTGGCATCAGTGCCTTTGGATCTATCATCGGTATGCACATTCACACATCTAACACCACCTCGGCCTCTTGGCACTGGGCAGAGTGGTCTTCCTCAGAGTTAGGATTGTTGCATTCTTCTTGCACATGCATATGCCACCCATGTACAATCATATTTAACTATTTTTTGACATTGGTTCGTAGACATATCCATCAGCCTTGTATAACCTCTTGGCTACTCTCGACACATAGTTGTCGTCTTTATTTTACAAGCTTTGGTCTTTGGAATACACATGTTCTTCCATCACACGGTCTTTATTTTATAGGTTTGATCTTTGGAATACACACATTCTTCCATCACATGATAGATTCAGAGTTTGACAAATTTAGCATGAGCCCCTAGTGATGGCAGCTCGAGCATAAGACCCCAATTGGCAGCTCTCACATAGTGCTCTCATGGGTAGAACTCTTCTTGGTACACAGGTAAGCCTCTAGCATAGAGCACCAAACTACCTCCAGCATGGAGTTATTCAAATCACATAGCTGATGATACACCAGTCATCACTTTGAATGAGATCCATGAGTGGAAAGAGAACCTACTTTGACCATTCATTGCCACAGGGTATGTACCTGTCTACTATGATGTAGACTCGAGCATCATTGGTCTCGAGACATTAGATGTAGATGTACCACATGTTAGTATGGATAATCTTACACTTTCTTATCATGCACATTTGTTAGTAAGCCCTTAGCATGAGGCACATTTGATGGCAAGCCCTCAACATGAGGCAATCCCATCTACATTAGCACAGAGTGATTCTTATGATGCATAGCCATCATCTTCATGCATGAATCTGACTCCATCTTTTCCCACAAATGATACAAATATACCGTAGGAGTTTAGCTGTAGTGATGATCATGTAGGTTTTTATCAGGTAAGTCCTTAGTATGAGGCACTCACATCTAGCAGCATGTGGAGATACATGACAAAGTACATCATGGAGCACATCACATCCTTGGACATAGTTTCCATCAACAGCTTAGATCGGCACATCAATCTTCAGGACATTCTAGGATTGACTAAGTCATGCCACATTGTACCACCCTTGGATCCCCAGTGATCACCACCTCTTTTGATCAGTAGATCATTCCTTAGCTTGAAGACATTTATGCATCAATGCAATCCTACCCTAGTGTAGTGGGTATCATCAAGTTCAACCATAGTGCAACCTAGGGAACCTCAATGTATCAGCATGCACTTATGGATATCATATGTAGTCCATACTTGATATAGATTAGTGGTTGGATCTAGGATTACAAATCTATCCCAATAAGAACATTTGGCACCTCATATGCCTCAGGGATATCTAATGATTGTTTAGTTGTATTTTAGGCTTCTAGGCCTTATACCATCAGCTCCTTCTTAATGAGCCTATACAAATGCCGCTTCCCATGCTAATGGATGTTTAGCCATACACATATCAAATGGCCTTCAGCTCATGACAATTGAGCATACGGGTTTGACAAGTTGCCGTACCTTGGAATTAGTTTGTAACTACCATAGTGTTGTATAAGTTAAGTGATTTAAGATTAACCATTCCCAATGCAATAGAAAAGTACATTAAAGGAATAAGGTGTCATATTCACCTATCATTTGAAATGTAGAAATTCTATGTGCATTACAATTTCGTGAAATTCTATGGGTCAACAAGCAGATGGGTATAGAAGAATCAAGAAGACGATTGTGCATGATAGGCACTAAAATTTGTGATATTCTTGGTATACCAATGCGCACTTTGTTCTTGAAATGAATAAGTTTCAACAAAATCTTTCACGAAGTGTCTGGGGGAAATTAGCAAGGCACATCATGAATTGCTTGTCTTACCAGCTAGACATGAAATTGTGAAGCTCATATTTTAGGATGGATTTGACCAAGTGATCTATAGGTTCTAGGTTGGTGAAGTGCTCTTGTGTTGGAGTTACAATATTCTTTTGTCTGGTACTTCAACATCAACATGTTCAAAGCTCCTCCATTTGGAGCAATTTTTCATTCCCTCTTTTCATTTGTATAGATATTTTGCTTCACCTTCCCACCACAATGTTTGCATTTGCCATGAATGCATTCAATGGAGTGCCACTTAGAATCTCCCTTCAGACATAGCACTTGCTCTCACATAAACATAGGCTACCAAACTTGCTCTCCCTTAAAATACATGAGGAGGATCCATGGGGTCTTCAAATTGAGCATTCATTTGTGAGACATGGGCAATCTATCTCCATGAAACAATGTTTCCACATGACCGTATCTCAAGTTATTCAAATCTTCCTGGGCTAGGTCAAAGTCTATATGGGTTTTGCAACAATACACCTTCTTGTCTTTGTTTTCTTGATGTACAAGAGCCTATAATGCTAAAAGATCCTCTGATCAACTAAAAGGTTAGGATTCTTAGCCATAAGTCTGAGGTACAACTTTGTCTACTTATCCAACATGCGAGAAATAAAATTCTGGGCATGAACAACTATAATGGCACATTATCCAACCATCAGCTGACTTGTTTTAATCATAGATTAAGCTATTAGTTAAACTACAACCACATTATATTTCCACCATTAGGCTACTTCAACCATGGTCTTATGGCATGCTAAGAACATAAATCAAACTGATAAAAAATGCAGCTCTCAACCAGTGGCTATAAACTATTACCATACTATAACAATATGGTGTTCCGACTACTAGGATGGTTTTAAGCCTAAATGATGGGCTAGTGGATGCCAATAATATAAATTGGACCATTAAAAAACATAGCTATTTCAATCACTAGGCTGGTTGAAAAAGTAATTTAGGCTAACTAAGTCCATTGATTAAACTATAACAAAACATAGTACATAGGAAATCATTGGGTTGGTTTAGAACCATCACATTAACCTAGTGGAAAATAAACTATCGAGCACACAAAGAACATCCATTAAACTGTAATAGAACATAGTATATGCAAAATATATTGTTGTTTTCTTTTGGTAGGTGAATGATCCCATTGGGACATATATGGCTTGTCGATATGGCCCTTGCTCCTAAAGGGGACCCCTCAAGAGCCATATTAACTTTGGCCCTATGCAAAACATAGCAAACGATACAAATATATGTGATATATACATACATATGTCGTGTGTAGTAACATGTGTACCATTAGAACTATTTCTCCTTCAACTATTTTAATTCTTCTTCAAGAGTTGGATATGTCTAAAAGTCTTTCTAATGTCTAGAGAGAGATGCATTTTGCACCAGTGGTGGTTGAATTTGTTTTAAACTCTTCATAAGAAATGTTGATGAAGAAGTCTTTTAAAGTTGATCTAGCTATTGAAATAAAATAGTGTTTGTGTTTGGACATTGAAAAGACTTTTAGACATACCCAACTCATGAGCCTTCTAGTTGCATTTCCTATGTTGGTTTTATCTTCTATTGTTAACCATGTGGCAACAAGGGTTAGTGCAACCAATATTAGATTGTTCGCTGTGTGGAGTGGCAGAAAAGTTTCACTTGTAACAACTGGAGCTTGAAAGTAGATGTGAGGAATCCAATAGGATACAAATAGCCAATGTACTTTGTAGAAAAGTACTAATCATACTTTGCAAAGTCATGATCTAAAGAAAGAAAAGCTAAAAGACTATTTTTGAGGTCTCCTATAAAAAGTGTAGAGGCCCCTTGAGGTTTCCTACAAAAAGTGTAGAGACTACCAAAGGGTCTCCTACAAAAGGGGTCCCACCATTGAAGTTCCCTTCATAAAGTGTAGAGACTACACCCTTTAGGTCTTCTACAAAGAGGTCCATGAAATTGTCTAGAGACCCCAAGAATCTCCTACATTTTGTACTAGAGACCAACCAACATGTATACATATCTCTCAATGGAAAGAATCTCCCACTCTTTGGGGTTCAAGGTTCATTTCACTTTGGTGTCTATGTGCTTGGTCTACTTTGGTCCATGCTCCCTCAACACTATCATGTGATAGCATCCTCTAATCTTGCAATCTCCCCTCCTCCCCCCCTCTCCTCCTCCTCCTCCTCCTCCTCGTCCACCCTTCTCCCTCCTCCTCCTCCTCCTCCTCCTCCTCCTCCTCCTCCTCCTCCTCCTTTGCTGCCGCCGCCTTTCTCCCTCCCTCCTCCTCCTCCTCCTCCATCCCTCCCCTTGTTCACCCCTCCTTAACCCTAAACCCCATTAGTATGTGATGGAGACTAGCTCTCCATTGCTCCTCTTTCTAAACCCTATAACCCTAGTTAGCTTTCTCAAACCTATGAACCCTACAACTCTTTCCTAAACCCTTGAACTTTGATGGGGATGAGAACCTCCCTTAGTCTTTGTGATCATTGCTTCTTTCTCATCTGAGCGTACACTGAGCGTACACTAGAACTACTTTATATGCTTTAGCCTACACCTCTCACCAGAATACAACCTGAAGACCTATGCTACATTTGTGAATGCTTATGCTACAAGTTACAACTCACAATGACATGACTATATGTGACCAACACCCTCAGACTTGGAAATTGAGAGGAATAGTGACAACATTTTGGCATTATTGCCATGGAGGTTAGTGCCTATAGCAAAAGGGGAGCACATGTTTCCATGTGTGAGAAAGAATGCCCTTCGAAAAATCATTTAAGATACAGCCCTCAAGACCAGAGGAGTGCAAAAATGCTTCCAATTAGTGAAAAACTATGACATATTCATCCTAAATAATGATGACTTGCATAAACACATTAGTCCACTAATGATTAACATTAACCTTTAATTCCCTCATACCCTATGAATGCAACACCCCTTCCCCTCATTTCTTTCCCCCCACTTGTGTATGCCCTCCTCCACCTCTAAGTTCTATCAATCCTCCATATTTTCCATAAACCACCACTTTTTCCATTCACCCTCCATTACTTCTATCCATCACCTCCACCACCATTTTTCCCATCCGTCTCTACCACCACCACTTTTTTCGTTTGTCCACTCTCCTCACCACCAGTTTTCTGCCTCTGCCCTCACTCTCCATCTAGCATCTCCTCCACCTTCCATCCATCATCTCCATCCCTTCCTGCCACTTTTCATCTACCATCTTCTCCTCCACCACCACTTTTTCCATCCATCTCCTCCACTCCCACTCAACCTCCACCATTTAGCAAGCTCTCAATGTATAGCCTTCCCTCTTTTCATCCCTCATTTCCAGTGCTCCATCTCTTTTCCATTGCCCCCTTCACTTTTTTGTCCCTCTCACATTCTATCATTTCCTTGCACCTTCCATCCATTATCTAACTCCTTGTCTCTCCCCCTTTCCATTCCATCCCTACCCTTCCCATTACAATCCCCTTCCCTTCCATTATTTCATTCCCTCTCTAATATTCCCACCCCCTTCCTCTTCCACTCCCCCCCTTACTTTTTTTGCCATACCTCCCTCTCACCTTCCATTCATTTCTCCTCAATCTTAGGCCCCATCCCTTCTATTATTTATCTCCCTTCCCCTTCCCCTTCCCATCCATTCCCCCTCCACCTTTGTGCCATTCTCTCTACCTCCCATCCCCCCCTCTCTCACTCTCTCTAACCCCCTCGTCCTCTCTAAACTCACCTCCCTTCACCCTCATATTAACCCCATTCCTAAGGCCTCTATCTGTGGGTCATTGCCATCTTGATGCCCCCATCAGTCATCAGACGTCAAAATGAGCCGCCTTGTTGCATCTCGAGTTCCTCTACCACCACCTCACTGCCTCAAAAGCTACCCACACTCCCAATTTTGTGCCTCATACAATCACCGTCATGCCTCTGTGTGAGCATGCCATGTGCCCCCACTGTTCCATGCATCTGCCATCATATCCACATAAGCACACCAAGTAATGGCTCGTGGTTAGGAAAGTATAACCCAACTTTTCAAGCCTCATCTGCAACAACTTTGAAAAATTAGGTCTCAGTTGTTTTGTACCAATCCTCCAAGACAAGGTCTAGGTAGTGGCACAAGCATAGCGATGCCCAAATATGTCAATATCTATGATTTATAAAATTTCCAACCTTTCGAAAATTATTAGGATTATAAGTAATCAGTAGAATAACATTGTCCACACAAATATCTTCAATACATCTACGTAATAAATTCTCCCAGCTTGGCCTCACCGCTTGTATCAATCGATTGTCAGAAAGCATCGCCTTTGAATGTCACAATCATGAAATGAATTGATCAGGGGCCTCTTGCTAACGTTCTTCGATCCGTCTCTTACAATGGTACAAGCTATTTTCTCAATGTAGTCGTAAACCACTTGTTGGATCTCCTCTTTCATCCTATCGTGGTATGCATTCAGCATGCTATTGTGTACGACGTCATAACTACGCATCGTGAAACTCGGCTTTAGCAACATCGAACTGGTGTTTTTCTAATGTGGGCATTACACCATGCTCAATGGATATCTCTTGCAACATATAGCTTCAAACACACCTTGGTGTGCCTTCTTGATGTGTTGTGCTTTAAAGGAAGCTTCCAAGGATTGTTTTGTACACATGCACAATCATTTGAACAAGGCACACTATTACATTGTCATTTTTGCATATGCACATTCGAGAAACTTGTTGATTGTGTACCTGCCACCATAATACCAGTGGCTCGTCTCCTATGTAGGGCTCAGTATCCCACATAAAAGAGATCTAGCCTCTCTAAAAAGTCCTTCATGGCTGAGCTAGCCAAACACCATGTGTCGCTCCCTTGCACTCGTCGTTCCCCATGCCACCTAGGTAGCTCCTCCCTGGGTGCCATGCCACACCACCTAGGGCATTGGTCGCACAGCGTGCCATTGGCCAATGCCACCCACCCCCACCTCAGGTGCACTTCCCATGCTACAAAGCTTGCTCCACCTACCCACACCATCTTCCTAGTGCACCTCTAGTGCCACAACCACCCTCACGGTGGTGTGCCTCAAAGCCCACTCTTCAAATGTGCAATGCCCACCTTGCCTCGCATTTCATGCCTTCTTTGGTGCCAGCGTGCCTCTTGTGAACTACATTGTTGGCTATCCTCACCTCTCGCACCACCATATCGGGCAACATGCTCCCCATGTGGTGGCACCATTGACACCCCCCACCCTTCATGCTCGACATCGCCCACTTGGATGTCGTGTTGCCCAGCTCTCCTCATCGGTCACACCAACCAACATGGATTACTCCACCACCAGCTTTGCATGTGCCTTTGTGCCCCCACCAGCCCTTGGGTGTCATGCCACAATGACCACCATGAAGCCTCTTCCACCTCAATTTCCACCCCCATCCCACCCATCAAATCCTATCCACTGCCGAGGGCTAAGTGCTAGTTGCCACTAGCCTTACCACCTCTCCACCTTCATGGACTCCACATTGCATCGTCCATAGTTGGGACCTCTTCATCTATTGTACTCCCCTCCCTTACTCTCGTAACTCAACATTTTTCCCTCTTTCCCATCTCGTACCATCGTATTGAAGCATCACAATTGCTTGTGTTTCTTCCATAAGAACCCTAACCTAATTGTAAACTAACCCTACCTTAACTAGACCTAATGACTAATGAGTCGCCTACAAATCAAATCCACAAACTAACTAACCAAACCTCTAATTAACCTAGGCACTAACCTAGCTATAGTAAGTCTAATTAAATGAACTTCAACGTAGGTAAGCTTAGATATAGCCTAAGTTAGATTTGTCTAATCATAGTTACTTTTGAAGAAAACTCTACTCACACTTTTCACATGCTCCTCCAATCAATGCATGCCAAAAAAAAAGTGAACATAAAAATAACTAAATACTCAATTTTTATCTTTGAAGGCCAAACGATTACTAAGGTCTACCCATTGGGGGTAGGCCAAAGATTTTGGCAATCATGAAAGGTTAGACACTGGGATTCAGAGACTAACATTGCCAAGGGGTCATTATTTGCTTGGGTGTAGCCATTTTTGGTGAGGTTTAGGAACTTTTTTGTATATAGGTATCTTGCATGACCCATAACTTATGCATTGCTCAATGAAATTCAACAAACTTTGTCTTTAGGTTGTAGTACACATTGCAAACTTAAACAAGAGACTAAAAAAATATGGAATAAGGATTTTGGATGAGAGTGTTAAAGCATTACAAGTGCGATGTTGCATGTGAAGCATGCATCCTGAAGACTATAGGATATAGCAATTTATTCAAAAGCATCAAAATTTTATTCTATACATACATGCAACCACAAGTAATCATTCAAAAGTACACTATGTGAACTTCTCTACAACCCAAGGACATACCTAAATGAGAACATTAGGCATGGATTGATGGGCCTCGAATGTTGTGCTAAAGTGATGCACACCCATGTCAGAGCATGCTCCATAACTTTTTTTGGATTTGTTGAAAACCAAAACAAATTGAAAATTTGGAATCCAAACTAGTGGGACTACTGCATGGTCATCTTAAAACATTGATAGTTGTTGGTATTGGCATCTAGATTCGCCCTAAAATGGAAGAAGTTAGAAATGAGCAATTTGTGCATGTGCATAGATGTTTTAATAAATGCAACACTATTTACAATTTTGAATTGTTTCTTTTTCCATGCAATTGCTTGCTATATAGCTCATAAGCATGCCAAAGGTCATTGTATTTCATAATACACAACATCAAACTCGATAGCATGCCCTTTGGCCTATTAGTGTTTTGAAGCATGCCAAAGGTCATTACATTTCATAATACACATCATCAAACCCAATAGCATGCCCTTTGGCCTATTTGTATTTTGAAGCATTTTAGGCCACATTGTACTTGTTTGGGATATCCAATTCTAAGAACATGTATCACTAGAGGGGGGAAAACTAGCGGCTAAAATTTTTTCTACTCCCATGAATTTAAAATTTTCATACCTCTCGCCCATCAAATCTTGGAAGATTAAGTACCTGCAACCTACCCCCACCCTATAAATGCCCTACAACCCACATGTACCTTGACGTGACCTTGCATAGACTTTGGTTTGGCATTGTCTACTTTCAGGTAAGTTGTCTTCTATTCTTTGCTTGCCTCACCAAGCTAGCTTTTCTGGGTCTATTTTGGACTGGTGTCAATGGCAACATGCAGCTCACCATGGATTACAAGAGAAGCAGATAGATGCTGCAAGATAGGAAAGTTGAAAAGCTTGGTCAAGGCACAAGGAGCAGATTATGGGTCGAGGAAAGCACTAGCACAGTATCGAAATGGCAATGGAAGACACTTTTGCAATATCTGCAAAGGGAGAAACAACAAGAAGAAAGAAGACTCCTTGTAGAGCACAGCAACAGGAAGTGGTTGGCAGATGCATGCATTCGATCATTACCATCGGAGTGAAAAACATGAGCTGTGGTGTCACAATTAGTGGGAGCATTTGAGGTAGCAACATCACGACATTACCAGTGTCGAGTCTTCACAAGCTCTAACTTGAGAAATGGCTTATAGAAAGTGAAAGGGGTGCACAACTTAGATCAACTAGCTATAAAGAGTGTGACATTAGCTATGTTGGTGTCCTCTGAAATAAAGGAGAACCGGCTTGGGTGCACAATGTCAAGGACATTGTCAAATCAGAAGGACCAACATGGCTCTTGCAATTGAATGTAGAGCAAAAGCAATGCACGATCATCCTGATTCGAGAAGTTTGTGGGCTTCAATAGAACGCAAGAAAAGGAGAGACATCCTAAGTGCAGAAATCATTGATGCAATGATGACGTTTTGGCAAAAAAATATGAGAGATTCTCCAAATGTTTGAGAAGCATGCCATACACATGCTAGATACAACATAGGTCAGTGGTGCCTAAACCAGCTCGATAGTTGTTTATGATTGAGCTTTGGGATAGTTTACTTGTTTCATTTCTTTAACCAAGCTTGGACTAAATGTGATTGTTCTGAACTAGCATGGTGGTTGGTTGTGGTTCAGCTCAATCGCTAGCTATGTGATTGTGTTGAACTAGCGTGGTTGAATAGACATTAGTTGTTGTCCACCTCGGTGGCATGGTTGAGCAAAAATCAACAGTAATATATTTTACAATAGAATAGCAATATATTGTTAATTGACTAAACCAGCCTGGTGGTTGGAACATCATGCAACCATGGCTACTTTAGCTCAATCACTAGTTATGTAATTGTCTTTAACCAGCGTGGTTGAACAAACATTAGTTGTTGTTGACCATCTCAGTGGTTGAAATTGTTGTGTTTATTAGTACTTAAATTTGTTAAATTTAATTTCCTCTACTATTCGGGTTAGATACCACTATTTCTAGACCGGGATGGCTTGGACTTTTAATGTGATTGTCCTAAACTAGCCCGATGCTAGTTCAAGACAAATAGCAGTACTGATTGAAATTGTGAAATTTAGAAATGAAAAGCAATATACTTGTTATTGTCTAATATGTGAAGTTGAGACCATTAGGCTAAACCAGCCCAGTGGTTGAAATTGCGACAATGTCCTAAACCATCTCAGTGGTTGAAATTATGACTGTTCTAAATGTGTGCTAAACCAGCCCGGTGGTTGACTATCGTAAACGTGTCCTAAATCAGCCCGGTGATTGAAATTATGATTGTCATAAGCCAACCCGATAGTTGAAATTGTGACTATCCTAAACCAGTGCGATGGTTGCAAATTGTTTTTCTTCATTATATACTTTAATTAGACTATGTTTTGTTTTGTTTTAGTGCACAAAAAGGGGGCTCACTGTATTGTTGTTCCATTTAAAAGAGGGCTCACTGTTATGTTGTCCCCGCATGTTGGTTAGGAGATGGAGTTGTATATCAAGTTTATGGATTAGAATCCAAAATTTTCATTTGGGAAGAGGAGCTTTGAGCATTGTAAGCCCTAGCACATCAGGAAACTCAAAGACAAGAATGTTTGTTGTTGCAAAACACACATACACTTTGACTTGGCCCGGCAAGCTATGAATGAACAACCACCGCATTGGTTTTTTTAAATTGTTTTTGTAAATCCCAAATGTTAAATCTCATGCTTGTCCACTAGACTAGTTTTATTAAATCCCATAACAAATCCACACATCCACAAATCCATTCATCTTGTAATAATAGAAGCCAACCACCATGCTGGTGGCTGTTTTTAATATCCTAGTGCAACCAACCACTGCACGGGTGACCACTTATCCCACACTACTGCCGTGCTATCCTAGAGTTTGTTGCATAGTGCTATACTAAAATAGTCCCCTTTAGGCTGGTTTTCTTTAATTTTTAGATTTCAACCACTTGGCTACTTAAAACATTTAAGTACTAACATGGAAGTAGGTCGACACAAAATAAGGTATTATGAGCACCATAGATCATGGATGATGGTAGTCTAAGAAAGTCCACAAGTCGAAGAAATGCTTGCAAGATTTTTATTTTTTCAAAAATACGATGACATTTTGCGGCTCAAGGAAATTCCAAACTCCCAACTATCTTATCAACCTCTCTATAGCAAGCATCTCCCAACTCTTTAGGCTAATCTGATGAACTATCGTAGACCTCATTACACACTAAGACCACCAACTGCTTGCTTGCCTCTGTCGACTTGTATGCTCATAATATCTCCTCCTTTCACTCAGGGTCCTCTTCATCTTGGTATTTGCACTCTATACGACATTACATCTCCACCATGTCCTGCCAAAAGAAATCTACATCATGAGCTTGACAAGAAAAACAATAAATAGGGAAATTAATATTCACCATATTTGCTGACTCCAAGTCATACACCCAATTGCGAGGCATGTCCTCCTTGTAGCTACTTTCCTCCCTCTTCTCCGGGTCCGTTTTTGTGAGGGGGTCATCCAACATAATTCTCAGATAGAATAAAAGCATTCCAAAGTCTTTTGGGTATGCCATAGATTCCTAGTAGGTGGATTGGTGTACAAATTTTTGGGGCTAGATTTCATTATGGGCTCTTAGTTGTGTCTGCACTACACTTAAAGAGAGAGAGAGTTCATTGAGCTTGACCTTCTCATCCTCCTTTCATACAACTGATTAATCAAAATCTTTCATTCTCACATTAGTTGTCTAATCGAAATCTTTTGTCTCACATTAGTTGTCTAATAGAAATCTTTCATCTCACATTAGTTGTCTAATCGAAATCCACATTAGTTGTCTAATCAAAATCTTTCATCTAACATTAGTTGTCTAATCGAAATCTTTCTTCTCACATTATGGTCCTTGGCCTATTAAAGGACACTATCTAGTCACATAGCTGAGAAAACATTGCCCAAGTAAACTCTTAAGAAGATTAATAATTCAATAGATTACACACAGATTACATAGATTACTTCTCAAAGACTCCTTTACTTTAGATTACATCTCAAAGACTCCTTTCCTTTAGGGAGTTGGTTCCACATTGCTTTGAGTAGGTTGCCTTTTCGAGCTCCCTAATTGCAGGCTCGGCCCTCCTTACTCCTTTCTCAAAGGGGGCTAGTGCCTTCCTTTAGGGGCCCAGTCCCTCCCTTCATGTCGCTTCCTCTTTCCTTGATTTAAGCTTCCTGGTTGCAGGCTTGGCCCTTCTTTCTCCTTTCTTGAAGGGGGTTGGTTCCTCCTTTTAGGCTCCTTTTCCTTGCAATCAAGCTCAGGCTTGGCCTTCTTCAATTTGAGCTCCTTGTCTTTTGCATTTTTTGCCCTTGCCCAAATGGAAACTTGAGTTGTAGCATCTACTTTCTCGTCGTAGTAGATAGCTGTACCAGGCAGGCACATTTGATCTTTCCATGACCTGGGAAATGGTAAATGGCATTCTCTACATAGAAATATTGCATGCACAAACACCCCAAAGCAAAAAACATGCATAGGGTGGTAGCACATAGGCTATCAGATCATGCAGTCATCTATGATGAGGGTATGGCACACCATGCATTTCGGACCATGCTGCATAGCAAGATAGGCATCTAATTTAACAATTGCAACCATCAATACCACAGTCTTGCTATGTACATGATGAAGTTGCTTCTTGATTCCTTCCTTCCTCATCCTAAGGTAGCAGATGTTCTCCTTCATCTCCTCCACTCTTTGCTCACTCTTTGCTACTTAAATTGCTCAAAAACATCAACATGGGCCATTTCCAAGATTTCTACTCTAGTTGGGAAATCTCTCATAAGTGACGATGGACTACTTTTCAACACTATTGAAAGCCAAGGCAAGCTCGTGCACAACCCTATCGTAATCTTGTTTTACAGGGTCTTGTAGCTTACTCTTTGAACTTCCAACAGTGTTTTGAAAAGACAACCCCCATCGTGACAGCTGCAACTTGCTCCACCATGGCTGCTCTTTGCATCCTTCCTGGCCTAGAGAGCTACCTCATTGTCTTCTCCACCTCGGCTGCTCTCTGCCCCATCCTTCCTAGCCTTGAAGCTCTCTCACAGTTCCTACATCACCGCTTTGGTTTTTGCATTCTCCCTTTTCAGCTCCTCCATCATCTGGTCTTTTTCAATGTTTAATGCATTCTGCATGTTGTAGAGCCATTTGTAAAAGACCCTCCTTTTTTGGTCTCTGATCTTCAAGCTCCTTTTGCATCATTGCTAGCTCCTTGTCCGCGATGTTCACATCGCTTCTAACTTCTTCAAGCCTATCTCAGAGCTCCTTGATGTGCTTCTCTGCTTCTTCTCTTCTATGCCTTTCCATGTCGACCATTTTTGCAGTGGCCTCAGATTGCTCTTGTGCCTATAAGGCCCTTGCTTGTACCTCCTCTACCTTGGCTTCTGTAGCCTCCCTGAGAATTTTATCAAGTTGCACTGCCTTTGCTGCATCAGTGGCTTTTTCTTTTAGAAAAGTCATGTTCTGATATATCTTCTTATCGTATCACTCAAAAATCCCTTTGAGGGTAGATGCCATCGAGTACATTGGAACTCCAACAGATTGAGATGATAATTGGGATTTGCCATCCATGCAATTCTTTAGGTTGGTTATCATGCTCTTGGAGATCGCCCTTGAGAAAGATACATTACATCCTTTTAGTTGCTTTGCTGGTTTCTTGAACCTAGCAAAACTTCACAACTCCTCTCGTATTAGGAAAGAAGTGCATTGTCTTCTTTAGCACATCTTGGAGGTTTGTTGGCAAGCTAGAAAGCTTGACTCCACCATCTTTACTAATCTGAGCGTTGCGCTATACATCTAGAATATCCTATCTCTTCCACTAGTTCTCGAACTAGTGTGCTTGCAAATTTCCCCCAAGAATGCCTAGCACATTTTCAATCACGCTTTCAGTGATGGTAATCTTATGACCTTGATAGACTATTTGCCCTTCCTTCACATTCACCTCCTGTACCAATGTAGTGAAGTTGCTAAGAGCATCCAAATTGGGCTTTTGAAGAGCAAGTGAGGAGCTCCCATATGTCATGCTTTCAAGATTAGGGGAGGAGAGGCTCTCGCACTATGCTACAGAGGGGAGGAAAGATTGTGTGAGGAGCTCCCGAACTATGCAGGGTCCATTACGAGAGGGTATAGAAGTTGCAAGAAGAGTGCAAGGGAGATAGAAATGGTCAAGAGGGATAGAAGACAAAACGGCTAAGGGAATCGGATAGCAAAGGCTTAAGTTTGTAGCCCGACGACATTGTCAAGGTGAGAGCCACCACAGTGGTTGGCCCAAATTTTGATTAATTCAAGGCGACAGTACTACCTTGTTGGTAATGAGTGATTAGAGGTGGCGGCTTCTAATATTACTAGCCACATCTGTGATGACGGCTAAGATTCCCCCGAGCTGGTAGTTAATTACCAGCCACCGCAGTGGCCCAAGTGGCCCACAATTACTCACCTTCCAGTTACCATCACCGGGCTTGCATGCATGATTACTACGAGTGCAGTAAATTACCAGTCACTCTCACTGGGCTTGCATGCTCAGTAGAGTACTAGAGTGCATGGTAATGAGTGATTAGAGGTGATTAGGCTACATGTTTTACTTTTGTGGTAATTATTGCTCGGTGGTGGTGGCTCTTATCAGCCACGTCTTGTTGGAAGACAAGCTTGGGTATGCTATCCCACAAATATGTTACGAATAGCTGGATATGCCTATCGGCACTATAATTGGTGTGTTAGTAGTTAGTAGTAGTTAGACCATGGTTCATACCCATGGTTAGTTCTTATTAGTCCAGTTAGGTCTTATCTTGTGGTTTTAGTTCTTTTTAGAGTGTTCACTTGGTGGATGTATAGTCTTTTTCCTTCTACTATGGAATAGACTATGTGTTGGAGGCTACTTGCCCTCCTGGTGTTCTTCCTCATACCTAGGTGTTTCCACTTCCACTATGCTATCTTCTTTGACATGGTATCAGAGCACTTCAATGCTTATGGGTGAGATGCTATGGTAGAGTGGTGTGTTGAGGCAAAACCCTGGTCATTTTTTAGGATAAGAGAGATGTGCTAAGCCTGTGTTGAAGAATTCCTGGCTTGTCCTCCCTTCTACAGGAAATTTTTGGTCATGACATCAAAATTTTGCAAACGACTCTATATTACTCAATTTTGCCGCTCTGAGTAATTTCAGGTTTGTTGGACTTGAGGCTACTGTTTTTTGGTCGAATTCGATCGTTTAGTCTCCAAATCGCCATTTTAAAATTCCTATGAAGAAATCTGGCATATTGAAGCTATGGAAGTTGCATCTGCTTAAGTCTATTGAAGACTATCTATCAAAACTTGGAGGATGAGGGAAGAAGACCTCTTGAAGGTTCTTAAGAGACTGGTTGCCACTTATAGTTGAAAAAGAAATATAGGTGCCTTGTTTCTCTCTCGTTTCTCTACACTACACTTATTTTCCTTATTCATTTTACAGCAAGGATTGGCATAGCCCACCGCTATAGGGGTGGTAGACTTGTGCCTGGGGATAGGTTTTCTTACAGGAACATACACTTATAGAGACAGTGGTTGATGCCTTACTATGCATGAGGTTATGCTTATCTATTGTCATATTGCCGGGTGATCCTATGCTAGTGACATACTACTGGTGGACGCATCTTGGGGCCTGATATGGTCCATGGTTGATACATGATTTTGCAGTGATATTTGAATATTTACAATGGATCAGATGCCTTTAATCTTGCTATGATATAGTGGTTGGTTTGAGGACCTTGATGCCTAGTGGTTGGTTTGAGGATCTTGATGCCTAGGAAGCGGTTGTACTTTTTATGCCTGCATCAGAAGAAGTGAAGCTTGGTGGTGCTAGTAGCTCCAAAAATAGAGATGCTATTTTTTACTCTAATCAAAGAGGTAAAGGTGGTAGAGGCAAGAGTGCCTCTCATGGTAGAGGTAATGTCAAATATACATCACAGGCTCAAGCCCATAATTGGAGCAATCAAAATCAGCCTCATAGAGGAGGAGGATCTCTTTGAGGTAGGGGGAGATCTGGATCCCGAAGTAGAGGGGCTTGGCAGCCACCTCACCATGTGGATTAGCCCAATAAGGATAAGGTATGCCATTACTGTGGGAAGATTGGCCATATTGCAAGGGATTTCTTCAAGAGCAAGCAAATCAAAGAGGAAGGGAAAATCAGCAAGGTCATTTCGCTTCTTCAAGTCATACACATGACACACCCGTAGACCAGTTGTTTGCTATGACATATGTACAAGATCATAAGCCTACTGATGGTGGCTTTGAGGATGTCTGGTACATAGATTTAGGAGCATTTAACCATATGACATCACATGGTGAGTGGTTTGGATAGATGACTCCTGGACTACATGGATCTGTTTGCACTAGTGATGATACTCAGCATGACATTACTCATACGGGCATTGTACCTTTGGCTATGCATGATGGCTAGACTAAGAAATTAATTAATGTGTTGCATGTGCCTTCTATCACGAAGAATTTGTTGTCTGTTAGGTGCGGTTTAATAAGCATGGCTGTTTCATTGAAGAATTTGATAATGGCTATAAACTTATTGCAAAAGGGAAAAGACAAGGAAGAATGTTCATTTTAGATGCAGGCATACCGGAATTGAAGGCTGCCATGTTCACCCATGGTACGGGTGTTGTTCACGACTTGGAAATTTGGCACAAATGCATTGGTCATATTAATATTCAAAAGCTAAAAAATATGCAGCATAAAGGCATTGTTGTTGGCCTACCAAAGTTTAAGTATAATGCTTTGGAGCATGTATGTCTTGCATGCCAATTTGGGAAGCAATCCAGGTTGCCATTTACTAGGCATATGCGGGAAAGTAATAGACCCTGGCAATTGATTCACACTGATGTCTGGGGTCCAGCTCAGACTACCTCGATGGGAGGTTCATCATATTATGTCACATTTATTGATGATTTCAGCCGGTATACATGGTTGTATTTTTTGAAACATAAGGATGAGGTCCTGCCTGCCTTCAAGCATTTCAAGCAACATGTTGAAAAGGAGTTTGGGTCATATATCACATGCTTGAGATTAGATAATGGAGGTGAATATATGTCAAATGAATTTGATGACTTCTTGGCCTATCATGGGATTAGATGGGAGCTTACATGCCCATATACACCACAGCAAAATGGAGTGGCTGAACGTAAGAATGGGGTGATTGGTTCGTGTGGTAGAGCCATGTTGAATGAAAAGAACTTACCTTATTATTATTGGGCAGAAGCACTTGCAACTGTAGTGTATGTGCTGAATCACACTCCTACTGGTGGCATTCATATGCTCACACCATATGAGAAATTGTATTGATAGAAGCCTGATGTCAGTCATTTAAAAGTGTTTGGCAGCTTGGCATATGTGCATATACCGGATAAGAAGAGGAGAGAATTAGATCCCAAGGCTGAAAAATGTGTGTTTATAGGCTATGCTCAAGACCAAAAAGGCTATAAGTGTTACAATCCCTCTACCAGGAAGACTTTAATCAGTCATGATGTTATTTTTGATGAGATGGGATCTTGGTATGGCAAACCTGATATAGTGGTTCCACATCAAGCCTTAGAAGCTCAGTTGAATGATAAAAATCAGCCACATACTACTTCTCTGTCAGGACCTACAACTAGTTTTGATTCCACTGTGAGTCCTTGGTCAGGCAGGTTGCATTCTTCCACCACTGACACCTCTATGTCAGTGAGGGGGAGAGATAAAGAGAAGAACAAGGTGAATGAGATTGTTTCAGTGCCTAAGATTGAGGTTGATATGCCCCCTGGACCATCTAATTCAGGTTATGATTCTTTTGGTAACGATAGTTTAGATAGTAAATTGGGCATTCCTTCTATTTCCACACCAGGTGTGAAAAGCAGCAAGTATGTGCTTCCTCATGAGAGAGGAGAAGCTAAAAAGTCAATGTCTGAAAAGTCTGTGAGAAGATCTCAAAGGGTAAGATACCCTGTTGATAGGTTAACATACACTGGGTTTGTGGCAAAACACTATGCACACATGGCAAAAGTTGTGGGACATATAGAGCCATCTAGATTCAATGATGCTGTGCATGATGAGCAATGGTGGATAGCCATGGATGAAGAAATGAATGCCCTTGCCTTGAATCAGACTTGGGATGTGGTTGAGCTTCCTAGAAGAAAGACACCCATTGGATGTAAATGGGTCTACAAAGTAAAATGCAAGTCTAATTAATCAATGGAAAGGTATAAAGCAAGGCTGGTTGCCAAATGGTATGCACAGCAGTATGGGCTAGATTATGAGGAAACTTTCAGCCCTGTTGCCAAGATGGCAACTGTGAGAATTGTCATAGCATTGGCTGCTGCAAATGGCTAGAAATTGTAGCAAATGGATGTCAAGAATGCTTTCCTAAATGGTGACTTATTGGAGGAAGTCTATATGGTTCAGCCCAAGGGTTATGTGCACCCTGACTATCCCAACTATGTTTGTAGGTTGAAGAAAGCTCTCTATGGGCTGAAGCAAGCACCTAGAGCATGGAATGAAAGGATCAGTAGATACCTATAGGAGCTTGGTTTTGTAGTTGGGAAGGCTGATCATTCACTGTTCACAAAGAAGACAATTGCTGGATATGTTGTGATTGTGATTTATGTTGATGATCTGATTCTGACTGGTAGTGATGATGATGGCATTGTTGAAATTAAGAGCATGCTGAAAATGGAGTTTGACATGAAGGATTTGGGAGATTTGAAGTTTTTTCTTGGCATAGAGGTGTTGAGAACACCTGATGGCATTTGGCTTATGCAAAGGTAGTATGCCTTGAGTATGTTGGAGAGGTTTGGCATGAAGGAATGCAAACCTATGGATACACCTTTGGAGCAAAACTTGAAGATTATGGTTGATTCTAGAGTTGAGATTGAGGACATTACCATGTACAGGCAAATGGTTGGTAGCTTGATATATTTGACTATCACTAGGCCTGATTTGGCATATGCTGTGGGGCTCATTAGTCAATTTATGTAGAAGCCACAAAAGCCTCACTTGATGCAGTGACAAGGATTATGCGGTATGTCAAGGCTATATATGAACATGGGCTCTTTTATGCATATGGCAAGGAAATAGAGCTGGCTGGATACACAGATGCAGATTGGGCAGGATGTGCATATGACAGGAGATCCACTAGTGGCTATGCATTCAGCCTTGGAAGTGCTATGATTAGCTGGAGTAGCAAAAAGCAACCCACAATGGCATTGTCTAGTACAGAAGCTAAGTATAGAGGTGCAGCATTGGCTGCATGTGAGATTGCTTGGCTTTAGAAGTTGTTACAGGATTTGGGATTGCATGGATAAGCCAGTCAAACTTTACAGTGATAACATGAGTAGTGTGCAGTTGGCAAGTGATCCTGTATATCATGCTAGAACAAAGCATATTGAGGTACACTACCATTTCATCAGAGAGATGTGTTGATGAGGAAAGTTGACCTCATTCATGTTTGGACTGAAGATCAGGTTGCAGATATCTTTACCAAGTCCTTGGGTAAAGATAAGTTCACATGTTTTTGAGAGCTTCTTGGTGTCTTACTCCCTACTTGAGCTTGAGGGGGAGTGTTGGAAGACAGCCTCGGGTATGCCATCCCATAGATATGTTACGGATAGCTGGATATGCCTATCGGCACTATGATTGGGGTGTTAGTAGTTAGTAGTAGTCAGACCATGGTTCATACCCCTAGTTAGTTCGTATCAGTCCAGTTAGGTCTTATCTTGTGGTTTTAGTTCTTTTTAGAGTGTTCACTTGGTGGACGTACAGTCTTTATCCTTCTAGTATGGAATAGACTATGCGTTGGAGGCTGCTTGCCCTCCTAGTGTTCTTCCTCATACCTAGGTGTTCCCACTTCTGCTACGCTATCTTCTTTGACACGCCTGTGGCCACCAAGTTGGCAGTTACATCGTAGTGGTCCATAGTTACTCATCTGCATGCATGATTACTATGAGTGTAGTAAATTACCAGTCTCACTAGGCTTGCATGCTAAATAGAGCACTAGAGTGCATGGTAATGAGTGATTAGGCTTCATGATTTACTTTTATGGTAAGTATTTCCTGGTGGTGGTGGCTCTCATCAGCCACATCTGTTGTGGCTAATATTCCACCAGGTTGGCAGTTAATTATCAACCACCACAGTGGCCTACTCACCCACCATCGGGTGTCTGCTTCATGATTACTAGCCTATCTGGGGTGTCACCTAAGATTCCACCATGGCGGTGGGCTACAATTAATATGGATGGAACCCCGGGCTCCAGCAACCATAGTGGCTTGAACTTTATAATATATAAGATTGTGGCATTTGGCATTTTACTCTACGTTTCTCTCATCCACCCCTACTCTGTTACTTTGCTTCATGCACTCTACTACTTTGCTACACACACCCTCCTCTAGCTCTTTTCTGCCCCTGCTCTACTTTGCTCCATGCTCCCTCCTCCAACTCTCGTCACTCATAATAGCGAGTCATGAAAATCGACAATGAATCATGAGTTGTCGTTTGCAATATGTTATCTAGATTTTTTGCTGCTCCTAAATTTTAATCAATTTTACAATTTTTTCGTGAAATTAAAGAGAACTAATATCATAAAATTTGCAAACTAAGTATACTTTTGGATTTTTAAAAAAAAAGTAAATATTGCTAGTTTAAAGGTGCGATTTTTTTTGCTTTTCATGTCAAACAAACAAAATTAAAAAACCAAGTCAATGACATGATCTAATATTTTAAGAGCTACTAGTAATTCATGCATGACTATGAAATGTATAATACATCCTTTACTTACTATAAGAAAATAATACAGTGTCTGTGCTCAACAGATAACAAGATCTCGTATGTAAGAGAGAAAACAAGATAGTATGGAGAATCAAAAATTTGATTATTGTAGAACTGATACAATAGATGGCATTGCCTCCCAACCGTGCGCTCCTGCGAAAGAAGCTTCGATGGCATGCTGGAAACAGTAGAAGATGGAGATTGGATGCTAAGGAATCAGGGTTGCTGTAACCAATGATGAAATGGGCTTCACGGGCTTGCTCTTATATAGCCACCAGTCATAGTTGGTTAGGCTCAATTGGGTGACTGACCCAATCCACCCAAAACAGCTGACTAGGGGTCGGTAGGCCATCGACCATACGATAGAACTGGTGCACAAAATAGAGCAACTAACCTACAGTCTCCATTCGGCCCAGCATCCGGGATCATCTAGGACTCCAAACGGGCCCCGCAACCCGAGAGTGGGCTGCCTCGGGAAATGCTCCATCTACCCTCAGTGCGGTCAGTCAAGGGATGCCTTCCCGCACTTGCATGTAGCCTAGTTGGCGGTGTGCCAATTCTATCTGAAGCCGTCTAGCCATCAGGCCACACATGGCCCCCATCTAGTGTCCAAACCAGGACCTACTGGATAACCAAGCTACTCAAATGCCTTCTCCTCATATGGGGGGCTTACAAGTAGAGTTAGCTAGTTCCCACGTAGTTACACAAGAGTGGAGCATTGATATCTAACACTTATAATTACCAAAATATGCTTTGTTTTCTACACTAAATTAAGAAATTTCATCTCGATCAATGTAGTTCATTCCAATATTGAAATTAGAGCATATTTTTTATGTTAAGATAAATAAGTACATGGAGTCCATGCTCATAAAAGAGGTCTATTGAAACCTAAAATGTCTCTAGAATTAGATAGTAATGTTATGGATAAATTTGACAAAAGTAAAAAGGCATAAATATGTGTGTGTGCTTGTATGTATGGCAATAGTATAATAAAATATGGTGTGCATAAGGCCCAGGGTTGACATGGCAGGGCATGACCATGTGCCACCCTTCCACGTAAGAGGACCCATAAGGTGTGTTGTGCATAATCCATGGTAGTTATATTATAAAATGTTAAGGTGGCATGTTCCTCCATGTGCCACCCCTCTACCTAAGCGGTCCCATGCCTACATTTAGTGAGACATGGACCAAGGTCCATGGGAGAAATAATATAAAATAGGTGGAGATGGATATTATATTGGATTATTCCCTCCATGTAGGATAGGCCATTGTGGGGGGGGGGGTGTAGAAAGTCCAAGAATGCAAGTTAAATAATGGGAAAGTAGGATGAGGTGGCAAGATTCCTTGTGCCAACCCTCCACTTATCCTCCTAAATGTTTGAACGTATTATAAAATTAGAAAGAGACCAAGGGAGTATCTTAGACTTGGGATATGGGGGTTGATTTATGTGGAAAAATGAGGCAAAGGGTTGTCGCACACAATTGAGAGTGCGTAACCGCCTAGCCCACATGGGAGCCTTTTCCACACACCATGCATGTGACCTTATCTCTTGGCTATAAAAGGAGGGGGCTATTCCTTGATGGGACACGCTCATTCTTGTAAAGCCACCTAGCCAGTACTTTGATTTCTTCCCCCCATCCTTCCTTTCAAATAAAGCATGACCCTCCTCCCTTGATGTCTCCATCTCTACATTCCTCGTTCCATTATGTACATGCTCCTCTTTCTTGCTCAAGTATTGAATTCTCCCCACCCTCTCCTTCTACCTATCTTGGACTACCGAGAAACTTGGGATGTCTGGATTTTAGTCTTGGTGTGATGACATCTTGGCTCCTCCAATTTGATGGCACATACAAACATTCGACCAAGGCTCTTAGTGTGGGTGTAAAGCTCACTTCACCAGGGGGTGAGGCGTATTGTTATAGCAAGTCTGCACTAGCAAGTACTTGCAACCAAGCTGAGTACTCGGTACTCATTTTTGGGCTACAAAAGGTGCAAGGACATTGCATCAAGCAACTTGAGGTGTAAGGAGATTCTCAACTCATGTGTGAACAAGTTAGTGGAAGGTGGAAGGTGCGGAGCAAGGGCTTGGTTCCATGACATCAACAAGCATTAGAACTTTGCCAACAATTTGAAGAGGTAAAAATTTAGCATATCCCTCGAGCTCAAAATATAGTTGCTGATTTCTTGGCACCTGAAGCTTGTACTTCAATCACGCATGAAGTGAGTGGAAGCACCGCCCCAACAAAGCCGCAAGCCATGAATGAGCGTGATCATTTGTAAGGAATGAGAAGGTTGTGGACATCATGAAACTAAGTGTTGGGTATATTTGATACGAATTTACCGACTTCAGAAGATCATCAGAAAGGTCCTTAAGGACATTGCACAAAAGAAGGATGCCAAACCACACACCCCTTGAAGAAATAGCATGGGGAGTACAAGAACTGGAAGAAGCTAAAGGTGATGTGCAAGCTCTCCAACTGTTGACATTTGTCATGGCATTCTTGTTTGCCTTGATGAACAACCTCATGCAGCGCCACGTCTCTAACCCTTGCTTGTAAAGATGGATGCAATATCATGAGGGTTGGTCCTTTTAAGATTGTCTATGAGCTATTCTATGTTGAAGATTCTTCCCGTATAATATTTCACAATACACCAGTCACAACTTACCCTGCCTATGTGTGCTTTGTGGATGTATCTTCACCTGATTTTCAGTTCAAGCTACCTCTTTCCATTGTTTGCCAATAGATAAGCCTCATTTCGTCTCTCTCTTTTCCATTTTCCAAGCAAGGCTGACATTCCCGTGTTCTGTGGATGGGTTGAAGAAAATCAAAATGAGTATCTTGTGGCCTTCAAGTTCTGTTGTGTTTCTCTCAACTTTCTTACTAAAGATAGATGGCTGTTGGTTCTTCCCACATTTCTAAAGGGTTTGGCTCAAGTGTGGTATGAGAAGTAGGCTGAAGACATTCACAAAGCTGGCCAAGATTGACAACAGTGATGATTGAGTATTTCGGCAAAGAAGAGGAGCCAGAGAATGTGTACCTATAGGTGGAAAACTTAAAGCAGTCAGAAGGTGAGATGGCGCGTCGATATGTGGATCGAGCGGTCGTGCTCCTGGACCGTTTAATTGCCACGCAAGAGGACGATGCCAGTTTTTGAGCTAGAATGACTCAACATGTGCTGGGCTACCTTGTAGTAGAAGCAAGTGATGAATTCTACCTCAAGTTAAATGGGAGAATCCAGAAACTATGGTGCTAGCCCATGAGATTGCTCAAAAGTTTGATAAAGTTCAATCTGACCCCGCTTCAAAGAAGACGATTGTCCCTCCACAACCCCCTCAATTCTTGCAACAACAACCTGGGGGGTCCAACTCAAGGGCATACCCCCACCCCTCATTAGGGATGTATCCACTGCCTCCACCTTAAATGTATGGTCCTCCCTTAGATGCTTACCCTCAACAAGGAGTATATCCTCAACCTCCGCCTAGAAGATTTCCCCAGCCTGACCCATGAGCCCCCCCTCCTTCCTACTCCCCCGGCCCCTCCTGCTAAAGAACCTGGAGTCAATGATCTAGCCAAGGCCCTGAATGATCTTCGGCTTGAGATGGTGGGCATAAAAAATCAAGCCAATCGCCCTCCAAGAGAACATGCCAATGTTGTGTGCTATGAGTGCCACCAGAAGGGTCATTATCGCATGGAATGTCCCAATATTCCAAGGGTGAATCTTTTAAGTGAATCAAGCATTGAGGATTCTGACGTGGAGATCCTTGACCTTGGGAAAAGAAGTCGTACCACCTCGGACCCCTCTCCAAACCGTGGCCCGAAACCATGGCCCGGGCCACCCCAGGAAGAAGGTGTCCTTCTCAGAGCCCTCAAATGCTAAGATGGCAGACCCACCAATAGAGAAGACTAAAAGATCTCACAAGAGTACGTGGTCACCCTCGGATTTTCCCATTGGCTCGAGGCAAGAGGATTATTCGATCGTTCAGGACCTTGCTCATCGGTCTTTGAGCATCACGCTCCCTCAACTAATAGCATTAAGCCCTAAGTTGAGACGAGAGCTATAGCAAGGGCTCTCAACAAGGAGGAGCAAGAAAAAGGGTAAGGTATGAGAGGTCTCTTCTATCTCTGAAGAAATTGATCGGCACCCCCATATAGTAGATGTCATCATAGATAATTGCCATGTCAAAAGTGTGTGTGTCAATGGGGGAGCTGCATGTAATATCATGGTGCCCCGTATCATGAAGAAATTGAATTTGAAATGCACAAGGCATTCCTCTACTCAAATTACGGTAGCAGATGGTCGACGACTCACCACCCTAGGAGCCATTGAGGATTTGCCCATCACTATCAATGGGTTAACCACCACCGTCAATTTCTATGTAGTGGACATTGAAGATACAGGCAAGAGTAACCCAGCCATACTCGAGAGACCATGGTTGAGAAAGAGTGATGTAGTCAGCTATTGGAAGATAGGATACATGTCTTTTGGTGCTTCTAAGGAGAAGATCTCGGTGGAACCCAGTGCCATTGAACCAGAAGAAGAAGAGGAGCAAGACAGTGATACTCTCTCATCCTCGGTGTCTGAATCAATGGAAGAATCAGATGGGGGGGAGGAGTTCTCAGAGGAGGAAGTTTACATGATGGGGGTGTCTCCGACCCCGCCACCTATAGAAAAGGTAACAGCTAGTCCTCAACAGCTTGAATCTATGCTTTCCCTAGACCTCACGCCAAGTGAGAAAGATGAGTTCCTAGAAATGTTCAAATATTTCCCTTACCTCTTCACAACTAGCTACCACCACCTTTGCCATGTGACTGCCATAGAGAATAAGATAGAGCTGAAGCCTAATGCAAAGCCTGTGGCTCAGAAGTATTGGAGATTAGGGCGCCTACAAACCGATGCTTTGCACTTAGAGTTGCAGAAACTTATAGAAGCTGGGTTTATTGTTCCAGTTCACAATACTGAATGGGTTTCACTAGTGGTAGTCACCCCAAAGAAAAACAACAAGTGGCAGGTCTGCATCAGCTATAAGAAACTCAATGCGGCCACCAAGAGGGACCAAAGTTGGGTGAAGGATTGAAATTTCCATCCAAAAAAGGGGAAAATGAAGCGTTCCAAAATGTGTGAAATCTCACTTTCATCTAATGAAATTTCCAATGCCAATATTTCCCGCTGATGGGAAAAAAATTCATCCAAAAATTCCGTTGACAAAAAAATTTTCGTCCGTCAAAAAATTTCCATTGACAGAATTTTTTTCCATCATCAAAATTGGGATTCCAAAATCCAATTGATTCTAGAATCCCAAATTTCATCAACGGAAGAAAAGTTTCCATCTATAGGCTGACAGTTCCATCGACGGATTGAAATTTTTGTTTTTCTGTGTTGGTAGAAATTTTGCATGAATTTTTTTCCCATCGGCGAGAAATTTGGGCACTAGAAGTTTCATTGGATGAAAGTGAGATTTCACACATTTTAAAACTTCGTTTTCCCCTTTTTTGGATGGAAATTTCACTCCCTTGATGGAAATCTCAATCCATCACCCAATTTGGGATTCTAGAATCCATCATTATAATTTTCGAATAACAATTATCTTTTTTCATCATTTAGAATTTATTTTTTATAAACTAGAAGTTATATTTTTTCGATGGCTTAGATCGAATAAAGTAAACTCAAAACTTACTACCATCTAAATATTGACCATTAGGTGGAAATTGAAGCATTTGGTCCAAATGACAATAGATTGTATTACTTTATTCTCTAAACTCTGACCATCTAGATAGTTTAGTTACTATTAACTAGAAACGAATTCAAGACAAGAGGCTAGACGCTAGGCATGGTGACGCTCGAGGGCCATATAGGAAAAGGGAACGTGAGGGGAGAAGTGTTGATAGGGTGGGGAAAAGGGATTAAGAGGGGTGGGAATGAAGAGGGAGACTATGACATAAGGGAAGAGGGAGAGGGGAAAGAGGAGCATGTACATAATGGGACGAGGAATGTAGAGATGTAGACATCAAGGGAGGAGGGTCATGCTTTATTTGAAAGGAAGGATGGGGGGAAGAAATCAAAGTACTAGCTAGGTGGCTTTACAAGAATGAGCGTGTCCCATCAAGGAATAGCCCCCTCTTTTTATAGCCAAGAGAGGTCTCTCCCAATAAATGCATCCTCCCACATGCATGGTGTGTGTGGAAAAGTCTCCCATGTGGGCTAAGCGGTTACGCACTCTCAATTGTGTGCGACAACCCTTTGCCTCATTTTTCCACATAAATCAACCCCCATATCCCAAGTCTAAGATACTCCCTTGGTCTCTTCCTAATTTTATAATACATTCAAACATTTAGAAGGACAAGTGGAGGGTTGGCACAAGGAATCTTGCCACCTCATCCTACTTTCCCATTATTTAACTTGCATTCTTGGACTTTCTTCACCCCCCCACATGGGCCTATCCTACATGGAGGGAATAATCCAATATAATATCCATCTCCACCTATTTTATATTACTTCTCCCATGGTCCTTGGTCCATGTCTCACTAAATGCTAGCATGGGACCGCCTAGGTGAAGGGGTGGCACATGGAGGAACCGTGCCACCTTAACATTTTATAATATAACTACCATGGATTATGTACAACACACCTTATGGGTCCTCTTACGTGGAAGGGTGGCACATGGTCATGCCCTGCCACCTCAACCTTGGGCCTTATGCACACCATATTTTATTATACTATTGCCACACATACAAGCACACACATATATTTATGACTTTTACTTTGGTCAAATTTATCCATAACAGTTCCCCCCCCCAGGTAGGGAATGCACATCATTTCCATGCTTGGGACCATCACGCACAAAGAAGGGCTTGAGATAACACTTGTTGATCACCTTCTTGCCATATGGCTCATGCAGCTCCTGAGCTTGTATAGACCCATTGCTACATTTCTGATGACTTTGTATGGACCAGTCCATAGTGGTAGGAACTTCTTATCCATTTGGTGGTCCAATCTGTTATCAAAGCATAGTAGCACATCCCCCTCAATAAAGTGTCTTTCCCATCCCTTGCGAATTTTAGCATCCAAGCGGGCCTTTTGTCGATTCTTTTGGATCTCTGTTTGATGTAGTGCAAGGCGTCAAGTTTCATCTATCTTCTTAAGTTGTACCAACCTATCCTCTACATGTTCATCTTCTATCATCCTCTGTTCTTGTGCCAATCTCAAGGCTGGAATCTCTATCTCTAGGGGTAAAATTGCCTCAGTACCATACACCAACTCAAAAGGAGTGTGACCTGTAGACATTTTATGAGTGATGTTGTAAGCCCACACAGCTTCAGTGTCCTTCTGATCCCACTAGCTCATGTTCCTTGTGGCCATTTTTCCCATGGATTTACAAAGGAGGCCATTTGTCCACTCCGTTTGTCCCATGGATGCTGGATAATAGATACTAGAAGTGCGATGATCAATACCCATGTGAACTCCACTACTTCATTTAAGAATGGACTCCCATGGTTAGATACTATTTCCATGGATGTACCAAACCTTGTGTAGATACATTCAAATATGAAATTTGAAACTGCCTTACCATTTGCAGCGGGGAGGGCCATAGCTTCAGCCCACTTAGTGACATACTAAGTGGCTACCAAAAGATACTTCTTTTTGCGGGTAGTCATGGGTAGGGGCCCAACAAAATCTATTCCCCACTTATGAAACGGATAGATGGACATCACTGGGTGATGTTGCCCAGGACGCAAATCCTTCCTACCAAAGAATTGGCATGGTTCACAAGTTTTGCAATACATAGTGACATCCTTGAACAAGGTCGGCCAATAGTACCTAGCATGTAAAATCTTCTTAGCTGTATAGTCACCGGCATAATGGCCTTCACAAAATCCATCATGATAATGCTTCAATACCTTAGGTACTTCATCTGCATCAATGGCCCGTCTTAGTACCCCATCCAGGCCTTGACGGTATAACACCCCATCAAAGAGAGTGTAGCGCCTACTATCTCTGCGGATCTTCTTTCTCTCACACCTAGTACTTTTTGGAGGAAAGGAGAAAGCGGTCAGAAATCTATAGATACCACCATACCATGGATCCCCAACTTCTATGGCTACTATAAGGGTTACATCGAGGCACTCCTCTAAATCAATCAAAGCATTCTTCAAGTTGAAACAACCCCTTTTTACAAATTTGAAAGAAAAATCATATTCTTGTAAAACTACCAACCATTTGGCCAACTGGCCCATGGGATTTGGTGATTGAAGGACCTGCTTTGCAAGACCATTGCTACAGATTATAATGAAGGACTTTCTAGCAACATAATGCTTAAATTTCTCAATGTAGAACACCAAAGACAAAGCATGCTTGTCAGCCTCATAGTAGCGTCATTCAGTTTTGAGCAATTGTCGAGAAGCAAATCGAACGGGATACATGAACCGATCCTCCCCTTGCTGGAGAAGAATACCCGCCAGAGTGTGCTCACCAAACCCAAGATTGATATAGAAAGTCTTTGAATAATCAAGATTACGTAGAATGGGTTTTGAAGCCAAAGTACTCTTGATTTGTACAAACCCGTGATCACAATCCTCATCCCCAAGAGAAATCAACTCCATCTTTTAATAGCATAGTCATGGGTCACATCAAACTAGCATATTGATCAATGAAGTGGTGATAGTATCCTACTAGATTGACAAATGAGCGTACTTGATGTTTGGTTATTGGCGGGGAGAGCTTGAGGATAGCTTCTACCTTCTCGGGGTCAGGCTTGATGCCCTCGGATGAGACAATATGTCCTAGTAACCTCCCTTAAGTGGCTCCAATGGTGCATTTATCAGGGTTGAGGCTGCCATTCGCATTATTGAACCTTTGGAAGGCCAACCTAACCTTCATGACGTGCTCCTTATGTGTCGAGAATATACAGAAATCATCTAAAAACACCTCCAAGAAAACCCCAAAATATGGAGCAAACACCATCTACATAAATCTTTGAAAGGTAGCAGGAGCATTAGTGAGGCCAAATGGCATTACTTTGAATGCAAACGTCCCCCAGGGTGTGGCAAATGTGGTTTTAAGCTCATCCTCCTCAACAATTCTGATTTGATAAAACCCGGAGTAACCATCACAAAAAGTATACATCTCATGACCACTTACCTTCTCAAGAATGAGGTCTTGAAAGGGAAGAG
The DNA here is from genome assembly GCF_047967505.1 of Dipteris shenzhenensis. Lineage (NCBI taxonomy): Eukaryota > Viridiplantae > Streptophyta > Polypodiopsida > Gleicheniales > Dipteridaceae > Dipteris > Dipteris shenzhenensis. The sequence continues at coordinate 19,624,241 of NC_141611.1, forward strand.
GGATTCTAAAATCCACGTTCACATCACAACGGCTTGGATTGAAATAAAGTGAATTGATAAATTTAAAATTGTCACTATTTAGATCGACATTTAACTATTTGATAGGATGATAAACATCTTTAGTTAATATTTGAATCCAAAACTATCTTTACATTCAATAAACCTCTTCTATGGCCATGAACTCCATATAACTACCTATGCTAATTCAAGCATTGGATTAAAACTGTATAATAAGATAGATTTTTTTAAATACAATGCATTCCTATAGGTTGATGGATAGCATATTACATACAACATGGAGTTTGGAAACATATATTGGTACAAAACTTATACTTGAGGGCAATGTTGTTACTTCTATGGATTTAGTTGGTATAAAACTCTTTTAACAAAAGTGCTCAAGACAAAGTTGATTCAAAGATGATTAAAAAGAAAAAAATTAAAAGAAAAGTGGAATTCATCAATGTGTAGAAATGTTTAAATTGCAAGCTGTAGAAATTCTTGTGAACGGTTTTGAGTTATAAAATTTTGGACAATTAAGCACTGAAAAATAATTGATATATTAAAGTAAAAAGTCCAAGGACTTTCCCAGTTGAATAGAATAGCTACTTCTCCTTTGTAATTTGTCATGTTTTCCAAATTATAGGTTAGAACACGCTTTCCAATTCATAATATTAAATGTTTTTAGGTTTTAGAGTAAGATGTAAGTAATGTTTTTTCCATAAAAGTAGCTATTTTTAAAAGATGTTTGACATAAATTTGTGTATTTTGTCTCCATAGTTTGGAAAAAGACACTTTTTTAGTTTTTTTTTCAAAAAAGGACTTGTGTTGTCATTTGTATGATTTTGTTGGCATTTTTTATGACTCCCTATTTCATCTGCTCCTGTGCTCATCTGCTGCTCACCCACTCATCTTCACCATGCCTACTACAACCATCCCTCGATGCAATGTGATCCCAATGTTATCTACCTTCTTATATAAGGTGATTGTGTTGCACTCACCTGGAGTAGAAATGCTGGCACTAGTGGACACCCTTCATTCCCACGGTTGACGATTCCCCCCATATCTGCATGTCACCACCTTAGAAGGCATGCTCACCTCTGGCCTCTTTATGGTTGTGTTGTATGGGTCCCCCTTGGATGTCAACGAAGGCCTTAGGATTTTCATAGCAGAGTACTCTCGACTTGTTGGGAGGGCTGTAATTTGAGTCCTAGCAATGTGCATGGACTTTGGCCTCTCCATCGTGTCCTCCATTGGCTCCCTGAAAATTTTTAATGCAACAAGTTGGGCTAGCAACAATACTGAGTTGCACAAATTTCCTCTTGCTCAGACAAGGCTCATAACCACTCAGTAATGGCTGGATGTAATCTTTTGGCCTCTAAGGCTCTCAGTGATCTTTTGGCTCGCTGGATGTAATGTTTTGGTCTCTAAGGCTCTTGGCAATTGTTAAGTTTTTATTACATTTATGTAATCTCTTTTTGTTCATAAGGCTCTCAGTATGCACTATTGTTAACTTTTATATTTGAATGGTTATGGTCACTAGATGTAATCTTTTGGCCTTTAAGGCTCTTAGCGATTGCTGAGTTTTTATACATGTAAGATCCTATGTTCAATTTTTACTCAGTATAAGTTGCTAATTTTTATATAACCTAAAATTGGATGTAGATGTACATTGTAATCTCTTTTACTCAATTTTCACTCGATAAATTGTAGTTGATTATCTAGATGGCACCATTGGGCCTCCAGTCACCATGGTGGCTTGGAATACTTTTTCTCTCATTTATATTTACTGTAACAAGGACTAAAATACCAGTAATGTAGGACTACAATTTCCTTGGTTTAGGACCAAAATAGCTCCAACGACCCTCCATTGTGGTTGCATGGAGATACATCTATAAAAATACAATTAAACTTTTAGAAAATGAAATTGATGATATGTCTAGGGGGCAAGGGCCATATGGACATGCATTATACAATATCCAGGATGCCACTAGATAGATATGGATGTTGATATGGCCCTTATCCCTAGAGGGGACCCCTCAAGGTCCCATATCATCTCAATTGCATTTTGCTTGGTTGCACAAGGAAATAAATTTTACTTGGTACACAAACATATAACGCCAAGAACCAACACGGTGGTTGTCATAGATATCCTTCTATTTGTTAGCGTGGTGGTCGTCATAGACCTCCTCTTGTAATACATAAAAATAGGTAACGAAGCTATAACTCCAAGAACTAATACGGTGGTCACTCCAAGACAACCTTAAATTCTAGTCGATGACAGGTCGTTAGGCCAAAGATTATGCTAAGGTGATGTTTAGAATGATTGATTGTGTCTCTTTATCACACTAAAAACCAATGCGGTGGTCTCTCCAAGCCAATATATGATCTGCATTGGTGTAGTGTCTAGTGGCAGGTGGCAAAGCTATGGCAAAAGGATGCATGATGACAGGTGGTCAAGCCACTGGCGCTGTGGTAGTGTTCAGAATGATAGATTGTGTCTCATTATTATGCTAAGAACCAGTGTGGTGGTCTCTCCAAGACAACCTTGAATTTTAATGATCTACATGGGTGTGCTTCCCAATGACAAGTGGTAAAGCTATGACAAAATACTGCACGATGATAGGTGGTCATGCCAGAGACTGCGCTGAATGAAGCAGTGCAGAGATGCACGATGTAGTGCAGAGTTGGCATGTTTCAAGATTTGTGGTGTTCATTATAAATAGATTGCATCTCATTATTACACCAGTGTGACATTATGACATCAGGAAAATTTTTGGCAAGAGTGCAGGTCTGCATAAAATTCACAATTTCACCTAGGAGCACATCGCATCATGTCACGACCCCAAAACAGCCTCAAAAATAGTCTCACAATTGGCTACACCCAAGCAAACGTTGACCCCAAGGGCATTTAAAAAGAATCAGGATACTATGGCATATTGTTTCAACAAGCTCAGAAATGCTTTGCATAGAGAGAAATATGTCGCTGATAGAGCATCAGTTACTCAAAATTTTTGTCGAGGGATTGCACGAAGAAATTAAAGAGCAAATGGGGTGACACAAGTAAAGAGATATCTAAATCCACTAATACATAGAGAGAAAATCCTACAAAATCATCAAATGCATTGAATTATAATGGGGGTAAAATGCCAATGTGTTCAAAAGAATCACCTATCACTAACTTGTGCTCAATGGAAGGTCGACTAGCAAGCAAAAGGAAAAATATGAAGAAAGGAGCTAAAAACTACCATGAATGTACAGTCAGCTGGCTGATGATCCCAAAACAAACCTAGTAAATATAGATTGCAGAAGGAGGATGCAAACCAAACGATAGCGTTGGAGGGTTCTAACACACATCTATCTAAGGAGTCAAACATAGGATGCCAAAGACCTCACCATTCTAGCCCTCTCATGGGCTTCCCTTTGCTTCTCTTCATTAGTGCTTAGGCCTAGGAATAGTCCTAGCCCTAAGCCCTCAAAGACCCTTTTGCAAGTGTTGTCAAGCCCTCTTGGTCTCCCACTTCAGACATTCTTGCCATATTAGATGTCGTGTTCTTTTTTCTTGTCTATCTAAAATTCTCTCTGGTTCATGTGGTAAAGATGCATGTTCAATGAGTTCAACTAGGACTTTATTTCCAATGAGATTATCATCATCTCCTAATTTCATTTTTAGCCTACTAACATGAAAATTTGGATGTTAGACTCTACATTCCTTAGGTAAGGCTAATTTGTAAGCAAGTTCTCTAGTTCTCTTAAGTATTGTGAATGGTCCACAATACCTAGGAGATAACTTCAGACATTTACTTGTCTTTAAGGATTCTGAAGATTCACGTACCTTAAGGTAGACTTTCTCATTTACTTCAAACTCCAACCTTCTATATTAAGGCTTTGCATAAATTTGTGCTCTATCCTGAGCTCTTCTTATGCTATCTTTAGCTAACTTAAGCTTTTGATTCATATCTTCAAGAAACTCTTTGGCCGCTTGAACCTTCTCTTTTTCAAGTCCCACCACCATTGGGGCTGTTGGTTGAAATCCATACATCATCATGAATGGACTAAAACGTACAGCTGAATGTTTGGCACTGTTATATGCAAATTCTAATATGGGAAAATATTATTCCTAATTAGTATGTCGTTTACTTACATATGCTCGAAGCATATCTTCAATGATCTGATTGACCCTTTCAACTAGACCATCACTCTATGGATGATCCACAGTGCTCATATCAATGGAGTTTCTAACCTCATAAACACAGCCCTCCAAAAATGGCTGTTAAATTTGCTATCCCGGACATTAACGATACTGGCTTGGTAGCCCAAACAATTTATAAATATGCTCCACAAATAGCCTAGCTAATTCCAAAGTTTTAACATCTTCATTGACAGGAATAAAATGAGACATCTTGGTCAACCGATCCACAATTACCCACACAAAGGCATGCCCCCTCTGCGTCCTAGGTAATCCCACAATAAAGTCCATGAAGATGCTTTCCCATTTGCTAGATGGAATCTCCAATGGGTGTAGGAGAGCTCCTACACACATTTGCTAGATGGAATCTCCGTGGGTGTAGGAGACCTCCTTCCATAAGACATTCATCCTTATTGACCTGACATTTTTGGCACTTCAATGCATAGTCTTGGATGTCCTTACCTATTCCAAGCCAAAAGAATTGCCTTTTTAGAAGCACACATGTCTTTTGAATTCCCAGGTGTCTAGCACTCAGACTATCATGACACTCAAAAAGAGTTTGGTTCCCAATGTCATTATTATCGGAGACACATACTCTACCCTTGTAGAGCAGGTAGCCATTTTCAATAGTATATTTTTTCCACTTGAGTCCTTTATCACCAATCACTGATGTGTCACCATTTCCATGTGACTCCTCATTGAAAGCCTCTTGATTAGTTAGATCCCTATTTCTAATTTCTTTCCATATTTCAGAGAAGTGAGGATCAAACTCACATTTCCCTTTTAAGGACTCTAGGAAATCATTTTGAAATTGAGTAAAAATCCATTCATTAACAATTGGCATTTGGCTAAGAAATCCTACTACCACATTGAACTTCCCCTTCCGATATGTTAATTGTATATCAAACTCTTGTATTAATTCAGCCCATCTAGCTTTTATGCCCTTAAGCTCTAGTGGCTCATTGCAAATGCACTTAATGCTTTCTTGATCAAAGATGATCTCGAATTTGGCACCATACAAATAGTGCCTCCACTTCTTTAAAGCATAGGCTATAGCATACGAGTTCCTTCTTATATGTCGAGTAATTCCGTTGGACATGATCTAACTTTTTTCTTTCAAAAGCCACTGGTCGACCTTTTTGTAAAAGCACCACCACAAGAGCAAAATCACTGGCATCTGTCTCAACCATGAATGGTTCATTGGGAATTACTTTAAATTGATAATGCCCATACCTAGTACAAAATGATGTCTTAGGGACATCCTCTTCCCTAATCTATACTTGGTGATATCCTTACCTTAAATCAATTTTTGTAAAATATTTTGCCCCTTGCAATTGATCAAAGAGCTCATGAATGCAAGGCATAGGCTATTTATTTTTTATGGTGATTTTATTTAATGCTTGGTAATCTATACATAAACGCATAGCACCATCCTTTTCTTTACTAGTAAACATGGTGCAGACCAAGGTGAGCTACTTGGTTGAATTTGGCCCTTCCTAAGGTATTCAATTAATTATCTTTCAACCTCAAGTTTGCCATTTGACCAAGTATATATGGGGGTTTACAAACAGGGGTAGATCCAAAATCTATTTATGATCTACTTCTCTCTTTGGGGGTAAACCATTAGGTAAATCAAATAGAAAAACATCTTTAAATTCAAAGGGAGTTTCCATTTTCCGAGCAAAAACCCCCGAGCGAAATTTTGAGCAAATATCATGTTTACAGTTCCTCAAGATGAGCTAAGAAAAATATATAGCATCTTTTTAATAGACCTTTTGAGTGTATTCTACTAGACTAATATGGTTTTAAGAGCTTTCCCCAACACTATTCCGTTGGTGGAATACCCTTGGAGAGCCTACAAAGAATGGGTCATAACTGTTGCTGTAAAAAGGAAAAATATTCAAAATTTCATGATCTATGCAATGGTAGGCTTAAAATTATAATTTTTATAGGTATACAAGAGATAAATTGGAAATTTCAAGATGTATGTGAGAGTTACAACTTCTTCCTAATTCATATTATGGTAGGAAGGAGTTCAATAGGGACCACATTTCCTTAGGGGTTTGTAGAATTGGGAATATTTTGAAATACCTCTATGGTGTCCCAAACCTTCTTATCACTACCCTTTGCCAAAGAGACCACATATTTATGGGCACTTGGGCTCTCAGGCAATTTTAATTTCTTAACTAACAAGTAGTTCAAGAGATTATGTGTTGCACTATCATCAACCATCACTCTTACCCTTTGCCCCTTAATTTTCCAATGCATCTCATTAAATCATGAGGACCAAAGTTGGGCTGCCACATTGTCAATGATAGACATCACATGTGGGTGATATCCTCATAATAGACCTCTACCTTAGTGTAGTTTTTAGTACCATTAAGCAGCAACACTTGCACCGCATGTAGTTGTTTTTGTGGAGGTCTATTTGGGGCTTTAGCTCCTGCTTGTTTACTTTTAGGGCAGTTCCAAACAGCATGGTCTTTGCCCAAACATTTGAAGAAAAGGTTTCGTGCTTGCCCTTTCATAATCCTCTTTCTTCAAGAGAGGATAATTTTGTGCTTGAGGTTTCTGTGGTGGTGCCTGAGAAGCCTCCTTCTTAAAGTGCCCCTTCCTTTTCAAATTGGAAAATTTGTTGAACTTAGGAATAAAACCTGTTTGTTTCAAAGTTCCAGCTTTGGATTTCCCCATTGTATCATTGTATATTTGGGCATACTTAATTGCTTCTTCAAAGTTTTTGGGATAATTTCTTCTCACCTCAACCTTATAAGTATCTTTGAGACCTCTCAAAACACCCCTTATCTTTTGGAATTCATCAATTCCTTTCAGCTTAAGGACTACCTCCCTATAATTCACTATATACTCGACTAGAGTGTTTTTGCCCAAAGTGCAATTGTCCCAAGCCTCCCATGCTCTTTCTAATTCATTTTCCAGTAAAAACTCTTTTAAGAGGGCTTGTTCAAACTCAGCCCAATACCTCTAGGAATTCTATCATTTTCTCTGAGGCTCATCCACCATTTATAGGCCTTGTTTCCAAGGGAAAGACTTGCTTCCATGACTTGATTTTCATGAGGGGTATTCTTGAGTCAATGGAAGTCTTGCGACATTTGCAAGAACGTATTAATGGCATCTTTATTACGCTCCTTTTCTTCCCCATTGAAAATTGGCAGTTTCAAGTCCTTATGAATGTTAGAGGTTTCTCTAAGTCGAGAGGTGGACCTCTCAACTTGATTAGGAGGAGTTGGTGATTTTCCCATAGGAATTACTAATTGAGAATCAGATAACTTGGTTATGGCTTTAGTTAAGGACTTCAAAGTATCATTAATAATTCCTAGCTGTGTCTCCATGTTTCGTGTTTGAGTTTCAAGTTTAATGAATTATGTATATGGAATTCCATAATCACTGTCATCTATGTCTTCCATTTCCATGTTATCCTCCTCAGTTTCATTTTGTACTTCCTCATGTATTCACTCTTCAGCTATAGATTTCCTTTTCTATCCCTTTCCTTGCTCTCCCTAACCATTTTATCTCATTCTGGAGTTGTCATTTTAAAAATGCGTATTTTTCAAGAAATTATAAAGCAAGAAGCTTATACTAGGGAGGAAAATGCAATGCCCACTTCCCTAGTATTTGTTCAGTGGTCTTGGATTCATCTTCACATTTTCTTTGACCCACAACTTCTTGCTTCTTTTGATTCACGATTCTTTCAATTCTGCTTCTTTCTTTTATCTCAAAGTTCGATGCTCTCCTTTTAATTATGGCAAGGTTAAAGAGATTGGAAAAAGGGGGTGAAAAGGATCTTGGAAGCTTGGGAGAAAGAGGGGGTGAAAAAGGATTTTTGGACCTTAGGTGAAGAAGGGTAAAAAGAGAGAGTGATGATGTGGATTTCTTCAAAGGTTTGAAAACCTTTGTATGACGTGGCCCTTTATAAAGGTTTTGAGAGATTTGGAAAAATGGAGAATTGGTGAAACGGTTCACAGGCTCTCCTTCAATCGATCATCATGTGTTTTTTCCCCCACACAACCAAGATGGCCACCACTGCACTTTTACAATTATACTTCACCCACGTCTCTACATCTTTTGTCTCCAAAGATAAGTCACTAGCTCTTAAGCTCTCTCCATGAGTAGATTATCGAATTTATCTTCCCAGCTACAAAGAACGGGATTCGATTCTATCCATCCATGCTTTGGCTGCCTTGGTTAGGTCACAAGCTTTCCACAGGGAACTAAGTCGTCTCACAACAGATGCTTAGTCAAAATTGAGCCGTTCTTAGTCAAAACGTTTCCCACACTTTTGCAATTCACGTTGGGTTCACCAAGCTTCTGTAGTGTTACTTTGATACCAACATGTAATCCTTCTACATAACTCGTTTCTCTTCCAGATCTTTGCTTGCTAAAACGTTTCCCACACTTTTGCAATTCACGTTGGGTTCACCAAGCTTCTGTAGTGTTACTTTGATACCAACGTGTAATCCTTCTACATAACTCGTTTCTCTTCCAGATCTTGCATGGATCCAACTACAAGCGGCACCTCATCTTGAAGGGTATGTGAGCATCGACTATAATAGAGACTACACCCGCCGATTTGATTCATAACTTCCTCGGTGTAGATGTTTGCTACCTGGCTCATGCAGATTTTGACCCTTACGATCTAATTATGTGCATGCTTGAGGCTTTGATATCAATGTCACAACTACTCAAGAAGGCTCTTCTTCAATTTCGACCTAGCCATGACTTCACAGAGTGCTCTCTTGCTCATCATATGTGAACTCCTTCCAGATGAGTTCCTTCTTTTTCTTGATTTCCTTGTGGAGCCCTCTCTAGAAATCTCCCCTAAACCTAACACTTGCCAAGTTGCTTCTTCATAGTGCCACGTGTCCTAGAAAAGAACTCACCATTCTAGCCCTCTCTTGGGATTCCCTTTGCTTCTCTTCATTAGTGCCTATGCCTAGGAATAAACCTAGCACCAACCCCTCAAAGCCCCTTTAATTGCAAGTGCAGTCAAGCCCTCTTGGTCACATGCCTTATCATAACGAGGCCCTGATTATGGCTAATGTAACAACCACCCTTTTGCATGAAAACCATGTGATGAATATCCTCTTTGATAAGTCTGACATATGGATGCCAACCATGGAAGGGATATTACATCTTGGCCATGCACTAGAGGATTCCCTAAGGTCAAAAACAAAGATACAACAATCAAAAGCACTCTCTTATCAAGATACTCAAAGGCCCATTCTCGACACATTCAAGAAAGGAGAACAAGAAGGAATAAACAAACCACAAGATCTGCAACAACTCAAGTTAGAATCTACTCCCATCATAGGTATTTCCAAGACCAAGTTCAACTAATGCATGAATTTATAATTCTTGGCAACAACAACTAGCACAACTCAGAAAACACCTACAATGGGAGTAGATTCAAAAGGCTAATCTTACTTTAGAGAAAAATAGTGAGATACGAGGCTTAAAAGAGGATCTCATTAAACTCAAACAAATGCTAGCATTTGATATTGTCCCATATCAAGCATCTAGACCACTTTTTAGAATTCAAAAGGGAGAGTCAACAATATCAACACGATAAGAAAACTCGCAAATCAATTTCTGTTTAACAATAAAGATCAAAGATTACTCCAAAGGAAATCACTCAGTTAAATGGAAACTCTAAAAAATGTCAACATGGACCCATCAACTCGAAAGGAAATGGTCATTCGTCAACAACAATGAGTATTTCACACCATGCAATCAGATCCAATCCAAACAACCAAAGACAAAATCTCTTTGGATACCAAAGAAAGAGGAGCACTAATTTGTACCCAATAGGCATCAACACTTGGATAGAATATTACGTTGGACATGGATCCCTAAAAGATGCATCAAGAAAGCTAGGAACCCCATTGCCCCAACAAAGCTTGCAAATTTTGACACGCCATGCAATTAGCTAAAGGAAATATGGGTGCTTTGGCATCAATGTGTAGAACCTACAAAGAGTGACCCTATGTCCACATAAATGGGACACACACCAAGCATGAAGTCATCAGACCCAAACATTCCTCAATAAAAAGAGCTACATCTCATCCTAATCACAAATGGAATACTTCCACCAAAAGATAATCAAGCCCAAGGGATCTAAACTATAAAAGATACAAACTTAACTGCATCAGTGGAGGTAGAAAAATTAGCGGCATGTATAAACAATGGGTGGAACACAATCCAACATCCATCATGCCAAAGGATGGGGTTGCACTTTTGAAAAATGCATATCCACATATGACTCAAGTGTTATCTATACCAGTCCATCATGCCAACACTCCTATCAACTCAAGTACAAGACTAGAAAAGAATCGACAAAATCCAAATGCCAATAAGAAAGAGGTTTCTCTATGAACTATGTTCCCAATGATGATCTTGGTCTTTGAAAGAAAGGAGGATAAAAACAATAAAGAAGTGGCATTCAATAAAACTCATTTAGGAGACCAAACCACAAGTAACGACATGGTTTCATAACCATGTTCTCTACAGAATAAAATTGTGAATAAGATTCTCTTAAATCCTACAATTCTATAATTATGAATACCTAGGCACATAGCTTAGGTCCACAAACACATGCATAGGTTTTTCTTGTTTAGACACTGTAGATGCATGAATAAAATCCCATTGCATAGGGAAGAGTAGAAATAAGTGAGCACTAAATGTCCAAACCAAGGCATGGTCCTTGAGCTTCCTTAGGTGAATAGGTGATCATATTGAATATCTACTTCAGGTAGCACAAGGCATCCACCCTCCAATCGTGCACTCTCACACTGTCTAGGTGAAAATAGGAAGCTATTAAGAGGTCGATATCAATATAAGAAGAAGGTATCGAAACTCAAAGTTATCGACATTTTCAATAACACAAATTCACCCATGGGCTCCAACCTTATGTATGCAAGCCCAAAGCCTCATCATCGATAGACTAATCCATTTCTCTCTTACCAATTTTTCATTTGACAAACAATGCAACAAATGCCAAGATACAAGAAGACATACATACTATACAATTGGAATCCATCAAGTAATTGAGTGTGTTTTTATGAACCATAATTGATGCCAGATAAGATGATCAAACAAAAGTCCTATCAACATTAAATCTTCAGCTCAGGTACAAGACAAAGAAGAGAAATGCCAATCATTATCAACATGAACAAACGGGTACACAGGTATTCAATACCATCAACATCAAGTACCAACATTGTGCCACATCACCAAAGTTCAACTAGCCTTTGTGCAATCCATAAGAGAAGAGAAACTATGAAAGCAAGGACTACTTCAACAACTACAATCAAATCAAAGGAAACTTTTATCAACTCTGGGACAATCAAGATCGACAACCACACAAGTCCGTGGAAAGAACATAGTGCAAAAACTTCCTATTCAAAGAATCACATATCCAAGGATGGGTAATCACATCTGATGAGGGGAATTGTTAACCCTATGGAAACAAGTGTCAGTGAAGCCAATATGAGATCACTGTGTGTGGAGCAACAACAAAATTTGGAGTAGGTTGTGCAACCAAGCCTCGACCAATTCTCATTTGTTTCAAGGGAGACCAACATAGCTAATCTCACCCTCCTAGCTAGTTGATCTAACCTTTGCACCCCTTTCTCTTTAAATAGGCTAGTAAAGTCACTTGGGTGTGCATCTCCTGAGGTGTTGGTAGAGTTGCCACTCTATGAAATTGTTTGGTGCAAGTTGAAGCTTTGGCCTGATGTTGCTTCCTTAAATGCTCCCACCAATTATGAGAACACAACTCATGTTCTTTGCTTTGATGATAATGTTCGAATGCATGCATCTACCAACGCTACTTGTTGCTCCTCTCTGTAAGGATTCTTTTTTTTTTCATGTTGTTTCTCCCTCTACAAACATTGCAAACATGTCTTCTATTGCCATTTCATCCCTTTCCCTATAATCTGCGCCTTGGTCCTATCTTATAGCCTCTACCTAGTTCTTTTGCAAGTCATGATGTGTTGTATATTGTCTGTCATGATCAATGAAACACTAGAATAGATACCAACTAGCTTGTGAAGTGAGCGATAAAAGGAAGACAATGAGTCCAATTTACCCAAATAAATGAGGAAGATAATACCAACTAATAGTGTGCATTGGAAGGAGATATACTGCATTGAATCAAGTGCAAAGAGAGACAACTTTTCATATACCATATTCCAAATTTGCCAAAGTAGAAGGCATGAAGTTTAGAAAGCCCATGCAGGAGACATGAGATTTCAACCGCCATGTTTCCCCCTTGTAGCAGTACATGTCAGTAGATTGGATAAATATCAGCTTCCCCAAAAGCAAGTGTAATGTACTTAAAATGTTTTTAAAAACAAATAGGCCAAAGGGAACGCTAGTGTGTTTGATGTTGTGGGTTATGAAATGTAGTGAACTTTGACATGCTTATGGGTATTACAGTAAAGAAGTGCTTGGAAAAAGAAGCAATGCAAAATTGAAAATAGTGTTGGACTTATTCAAAGGTTTCTACACATGGATGAATTGAATATTCCCTAATTCGTCCATTCTATGGTGAATAAAAACACCAATATCCATGGCCAAAATTGAATGTTTTAAGAGCACGATGCACTAGTCCCATAATTGTGGATTCCATTTTTTCAATCCTTTTTGTTTGTACCAAATCAAGAAAAAGCTAAGAAGCATGCCCTCTAATAGTTGTGTGTAATTTTAGCATGACATTACAGGCCTCTTAAACCATACCAAGTGTTCTCAATCAGGTGTGTCCTTTGATTGAGGGGAAGGAAAGTAGTGCACTTTAAAATGATTACATGGTTGCATGTATGTGTAGAACAATTTTTGGATGTTTTTGAACAAATGTTGTATCCTATACTATTTAGGACACATACTTCACATGCGACATAGTGCTTGTAATGGTTTAATGGTCTCTTTCAAAATATTAATTTGGTCTCATAATCAAGTTTCCTGTGTACTATTGCTTGAAGACAAATTTTGTCAAGTTCCATTGGGCAATGCATAAGTTATGGGTCAAGCAAGTTATCTATATACAATCAATGCCCTAAACCTCACAAAAAATGGCTATACCCAAGCTTGACCCAAGCTTGCATTGACCAAGAACTTGTTCATGTTGTACTACCATGTTCATGGTGGTCACTCTACCAGAACATAGTGAAGAACTCATAACAAATCTCATTGCTCAATGTTCTCCCAATTGAGGACATTGAGAGACAAACCAAAGAGCAAGACCAATACCAAATAACAATGAGCAACAACATACCATGTTACAAGAGAGCTTTCCTCAACATGAGGATGCTAGACTTCATCAAACTATTAGCACATTGCAAGTAAAGTACACAATAACACTTGGAAACCACTTGCTACCATTAACTTTCTCTATTGTTAATCATTATGATGTTTGGACTCATGATTTTGTAGAGAATATGCTAAACAAACTGGTTCATTTGCAAAAGTTGCTCATAGGTACCTACAAGACATGCACACATAAGGACCATCTTTTTTTGTTCCTTGTCCCCTGACTTCTCTAAATGTCCTTTCACCATTCACATGAAGAAGTGCCTAGGGTGTGGCCAAGCCTTTAATGAAACTGTTCTTGAGGTTCTCAACCTATCATGCATGCAATTATATCACTTGTTATACACACACATGCCTTGTAGAGTTGTGTTAGCAAATGAGCTACATATATTGGCATGTCCTAGAAGTAGTGAGAAGCTATCTCAAGATGACCAACTATCCAAATTTGAGACATCATACTAGAAGGTATATTATAATATTGATCTTGTAGGCTTTTTGTTTTAATTGTGCTAGTAAGTAACTAATGCTATTATGTAACATCTTATTCCAATGAGATGATAGTAGTCACCTGGTACTAGTTAATACTAAGTAGCATTGCTAACTAGTAGTCATTTGGGGCTACACAACTAAGTAGCACTTAGTGCTAGCAAAGCTAACTACCGTCACTAGCCACTAGTCCACATTAGTAGTTATACTAAAAAAGAATTGCTAAATAGTAGTCCTTTAATGCTAGTAATGTTAGCTGGTCCAATAGTGCTACTAATGCCATCTACCATAAGCATTACGGTGAAAGCCGAGGCTTAGCCTTTAGGTGGAAGCTCTCTCAAAGGGATTCATCCTTAGGTGTAGAGCAATTCATTTATATCCAACCCAGTGGACTCTTGATATCGGAATATGCACCCCCCCTTCCACATACCCCTCCGTCTGGGTCAGGGGGTAGGGGGTTACAAAAAGGATTGTATGGTGATCGAATCCGTTAGATGAGTCAAATTGCCGAAAAGCGGACCCAGACCGGGAAGAGATATGGCTCTAACTAAAATCTTTGAAGATGATTTTGTCTATCATTTTCATCCTCCAATGGCAGACCCCTAATGTGGGGTTAAAGGCCTCTATGCCTAACCCCAGCTTAACCCCAGTTATGTATACTCAAACAATATAGATATGGATAGACTAAAGATTGGGGTGATTGATGCACCCACCAAAAATGTGTCTCTCGAGCTTCCTCTCCCTCCTAGCTTCCACTGTTCCCTCACAATTGGTATCAGAGCCCAGTGCATTCTTGGAGCTTAAAGTCTGTTGTAGCTTTGTGGAAAAAACGTGTATTGGAGAAAAAGAAGCTGCTATTCAGAGCACGATGACTATTGCAGCTTATTGCATTCGAATGTGCACCTTTAGAAAGGAGATTTTGAGCCATTTGAGCTTTTTGGGTGGCCCTTTTTCATGTGGCCATTGAGTTGTCTTGGAGGCTTAAGATGTGGAGTCATCACATTGTTTGGATGGGCTGATTTCTTTTGAGTTGCATTCAAAGTTTCATGTAGCATCCAAGGCAATCATAGCGTGAAGTGAAGGAAGAGCGTGGAGCTTACGAGCTTTGGGCTTGAGCTTTGAATGTAGCAGCTCATCCCGTGCATGGTTTAACCAAAAAAGCTCCAAAGCCTCTTTTCCAACAACCAAGAAGCCATTACCAACCAAGAAACTCATCTGAAGGAGCAAAGTTATCAAATGAATTTTTTTTGTCATATTTTGAGCTCCTCATAAGCTACTGCACTCGTGTGTTGGATCTAATCACACAGGCTATCATTCTCGATTCTGTCACAGTACTATTGGAATCGAGATGGGCTGAAACTTACACTCGCAAAGCCTGGAGCAATTCCGTGTAGAATTTGCAGAGATCTGAATCTCTGTGTCGCCCTTTCATAGTCTTTGCTCAAATTTTTCTCTAAAGTTCAAGACCTTCTACACATTTGCCACATGGTAGGATAAGGGCAACCCCCTTAAGTTTATTTGCCGAAGGTCTTGTTTTGCAAGTAAACTCCAAGGGTTGACTTCTTATTTCTCACTCGTCGGTTTGAATTTTGGACTTGTGTGGGCAGAAGAGAAATATTTGTAGATTTCCTTGCTGAGTCTGATTATGCAATGATGCCCATGTTTTGAGGCATCCCAGCAGGCTCTATTTTCACTAGCGATAATTGTCGTGGGGCCGTGACCTTTCAGATATACCTATGCAGATCACTCTGATTGTAGTCTGAGCCATGTGTGCTCATTTTTGGTTTACAGTGGGTTGCAATGAATGCTTTACAAGCCATTTGGATGCATTGCAATCCTTATTGGATGTGCTAATGGCCCAGATTGCCTTGTGGAATGCTTTATTGATGGATGCTTAGCACACAGATGCTATTTTATGCTAAGGGACAACTTGACACATTGTAGTGGATGCACATGTTGTGCTATGATCTCTTGGATGAGATTTTGTTGATGCATATGCTCATGGACAACATTTATGCTTGAGCATTTTCGCACATATTGGCATTGCGATTGCCATTGTTTTGCCATTGCAATTGGCATTTTCTTTTGGGCTAGATTTGCTCATATGGATGCATAGGATATGCACATGAGTTAGATGCATTTTGATGCTTTGAGCCTTTGAGGTTTGGTGATATTACCTTTTGGCATACATATTTGGGTGCATCTGGTATTTTGTGTGATTTCTCTCTTGCAGTAGGTACTAGCATTTGGGATTTTGTTTCATTTGCACCATGGCATCCTCTTCCATGACTGAAAAGGAGTTTTTTAGCATTAAAAAGTTTGATGGGACAAACTTTTCTTTGTGGAAAGAACAGAAGAAGCAAATTAAACCCTAGGCAGGGATTGGAGCTAAGCTTATCGGTATGCCTAAGGATGATTGTAATGAGGTGGATGCATTAGCACAATCTACTATTAGACTTCATCTTGCAGAGTCAGTTTATTTCACAGCAATAATTGAGCAGACTACAAAAGATTTATGGAAGAAATTATGTGCCACTTATGAGAAGGAAAGTCCCTCTAATAAAGTTTACCTCATGAAGAGGTTGTTTGAGTTGTAGATGAAGGAAGGGGTCTCCATTTCTTCTCACTTGAATGAATTCAATATTATTTTCAGCCAACTTCAAGCTCAGAAGATGAATTTTGATGCAGAGACTAAGGCAATATTTCTCGTGTTCATTGCCATCCTCGTGGGATACCTTTCGTACAGCTGTCGGTAACTCTACACCTGGTGGAGTACTAAAGTTTGACGATGTTGTGGGTAGCTTGTTGGCCAAGGAGATTAGACGAAAGTCTATGTAAGGCAACAAGCAGGATGCAGCCTTAAATGTGAAAAGAAGAAGATCACAGTTTAGGGGGAAGTCCCAAGAAAGAGGGAAGTCTCGTAGCAAATCTAGGGCACAGAACATTGAGTGTTACCATTGTGGCAAGAAGGGCCACATGAAAAAGGATTGCTACAAACTGAAAAGAGAGCAAAAGGATAAGAAAAAGAATGCAAAATGGGGTGCAAACAAGAAGGAAGAGAGTCCAAGGGAGGACAAAGAAAAAATGAAGATCGAGGAGATTAATGCAGTCATCACTAATAATAGTGACAATGACATTCTCTTCAAGCCGAGTCTACCTGCAGACTTTCTTACCACTTCAGATGATGCATATTCCTAGGATTGGATTTTGGATTCTAGTGCTTCATTCCATGTTACTCCCCATAGGGAATGGTTCTCCACTTATGACAGTGGAAAGACAGGTTGTGTGCATCTTGGAAATAACTATGCATGTGGCATAGTGGGAGCAAGTGACATAAACTTTTCTTTTGCAAATGGGTCTGCATTTGTTTTGAAAATTGTGAGGCTATTCCTAAGTTGACCAAGAGTCTTATTTCAGCGGGTCAACTAGATGATGCTAGTTTTCAGACCACCTTTGGTTTTCAGAGTTGGAAAATTCAGAAAGGCTCTTTAGTTTTGGCAAGAGGTGCCAACTATGGGACATTGTATCCCTTACATGTATCAGGGGTGTCTGATCATGTTGTTGCAATAACCGAGCAACCAAGTACTTCTTTATGGCATTGCCGGTTGGGGCACATGCACCAGAATGGAATGAAACTCTTATGCCATTTGAGTTATGTACCGCATTTGATTTTTTTCAACTTTGAATTTTGTGAGCATTGTCTCTATGGGAAGCAGACTAAATGAGCCCATAAAAGAAGGGGAAAGAAAGTGCTTGAAAAGCTTGATCTGGTGCACTCAGATGTATTAGTATGTGGTCCCATGCCTACAAGGCATTAGGTGGGGCTGAATACTATGTGGCATTCATTGATGACGCAAGTAAAAAAGTGTGGGCTTATGCTATAGGTTGGAATAGCGATGTGTTCCAGGTATTTCAGAAATGGTTGGCTTTGGCTGAAAATCAGTTAGGTAGAATGCTTAAATGCCTACGGATTGACAATGGTGGAGAGTATATCTCTCATGAGTTTTTGCATTTTTGTGATACACGTGGGATCAAGAGGGAGCTCACATCCCCATGTACTCCAAAGCAAAATCTAATTGCAGGACAGATGAACTGCACCATTCAGGAAAGGTTCCAATGTATGCTTTCCAATGCAAGTCTTTCTAGTGGTTTTTGGGCTAAGGCAATGAAGATTGCAGTGCATGTGATCAATAGATCACATAGTAAGAGTTTGGATGGTGATATTCTTGAAGAGGCATGGAGTGCAAGAATCCCTCTTACTTTCATTTGCGTATATTTGGGTGTGAGGCATATGCACATGTGCCAAAAGAGCTTCAAAAGAAGCCAGATCCTGAGTCTAGGAAATACATCTTTCTAGGTTATGGTGAAAGTGGAGAGATGGGCTATCATCTCTGGGATCCAGAAGCAAAGAAGATCATACGAAGCCATGATGTGGTCTTTAATGAGAAGAAGATGCATAAGACACCCATGAGGGATGTGGAAATGAGGAGAATCACTTTCTAGGATGTGAATCCACCCGAATATGTTGATAGACAACAAGCTGTCCATGCATCAAATGTGTAGGAAATGGTGCCACCAGGTACTCCCACAGGTACACAATCAAGGGCAGATGATGGATCATCTATTGGTGGAAATGATGAGCCAAATGTGGCTGATATGCAGATGGGACAGCAAGCTGAAATGCCCTTGAGAAGAACATCTAGAGTGCCTAAACCACCTGAGAGATTTGTTCCAGGGGCAGACTATGTGATGCTTACAGATTGCGGGGAGCCTTCTTGCTATAAAGAGGCTATGATGTGCAAGGATTAGTGCAAGTGGGAGTATGCTATGTAATCAGAGATGAATTCACTCATGAAAAATAAGACTTGGGACTTGGTTTGTTTGCCACATGGAAACAAAGCATTGCCATGTAAATGCATCTACGAGATGAAGGTCACAGGTGATGATGTGCCTAAGTACAAGGCCTGTTTGGTTGCTAAACGGTTCAAGCAAGAGAAGGGTGTGGACTTTGATGAGATGAGGATGTGATCTTCTGTCCGGTTGTGAAGATGACCACACTTAGATGTGTACTTGGGCTTGTGGCAGCATAGGATATGGAGCTTATGCAGATGGATGTCAAGATAGCTTTCTTGTATGGGGATTTGCATGAGGAAATTTACATGGTATAGCTGGAAGGCTTTGAAGAAAGTATTTGGTTTGCAAGCTGAAAAAGAGTCTCTATGGCCTTAAGCAAGCTCCTAGAGAATGGTATCAGAAGTTTGATGCTTTCATTCGGTCCCAGGCTTTAAGAAGAAGTGAGATTGATCACTACTCTACACTAAAAGGGCTAAGGATAATAGCATGATACTCCTGGCACTTTATGTGGATGATATGCTTAAGCTGGATGCATTAAAGGACAAGTTGCATGACTCCTTTTACATGAATGATTTGGGACCTACAGGTCATATTCTTGGTATGCACATCACGCGTCACCAAAGTAGGAAACTCCTTTGGCTTTCACAAAAGGAGTATGTTACACAAGTGTTGCAGTGTTTCAATATGGAGGGGGGGGAAGGCAATAAGTACTCCATTGCCTCCATATGTGAAACTAAGTCAAGTAGATAGTCCCAAATCAGATGAGGGGTGGGCCATGATGGCCAAGGTTCCTTATGCATTGGCGGTTGAGAGTCTTATTTATGCTATGATAGCTACTAGGCCGAACATTGCATTTGCAGCGGGAGTTATTAGCCAGTATATGGCTAATCCAGGAAAGAGGCATTGGGAGGTAGTTAAGTTCATCATGAGGTACATGAAGGATACCAAGGAGATGTGCATCTGCTTTGGCAAATGAGAGATGCATGTACTTGGGTACACATATTCAGAATATGTAGGGCATGTGGATAGTAGGAGATCCACTTCTGGTTATTTGCAGGTGGTGCAGTGTCATGGATGTCTCGCGCACAGAAGTGCGTTGCTTTGTTTACCACAAAGGCCAAGTATGTTGCAGCCACAGAGGGTTGCAAAGAGGCTATATGGCTTGATCGGCTAGTGAGAGATCTAGGGATTCATACAGGTGTACCAACATTGCATAGTGATTCCATGAGTGCTATTCAAGTAGCACAAAATCTGGTCTTTCATGCAAAGACCAAACACATTGAGGTCATGTACCATTTCATCAGGGAGGTACTTTAGGACAAGCCCATAGAGCTTGTCAAGGTTCATACAGATGATAACCTTGTAGATATGCTAATGAAGAGTCTACCTAGTCAACGATCATCATGCTGCAGAAGTGCATCCCTATACAAGAAACGTGTGAAGCCTAAACAATCAATCTGAATCCGAGTGGGAGGTTGTGGGGTTAAAGGCCTCTATGTCTAACCCCGACTTAACCCTGATTATGTATACTAAAACAATATAAATATGGATAGATTGAAGATTAGGGTGATTGATGCACCCACCAAAAATGTGTGTATCTCAAGCTTCCTCTCCCTCCTAGCTCCCATTGTTTCCTCACACCTAACTCCTAGAAATGCTAGGTAGGACTCTTAATTCAATTCTAGTGTTAATAGTCCTAAATAGCATTGCAAGAAACACTATAAGGTTGTAATGCTAACTAGGACTAGAAGCTCCGTAGTGCTACTAATGCTAGCTAGGTTGTAGCTAGAATTGCTAACTAAAAGCCACTTAGTGCTATAGACACTAAGTATCTCTCCTAATTATAGTCATGTGTAGGGTTAATAGTGCTAAATACCATTGTAAGAACCACTAATAACTATAAGCTTGCAATCACTTATGCCACTATCCTTCAGTAGCATTGCAATATAATAGCCCCTTTGTTGGGTAGTGCTCACTGCTAGGCAGCACTTAGTGTTAATTAAGCTAGGAATCACATTGTGCTAGTAGTGCTAATTGATAGTTGCATAGTGCTAGTACTACTAACTAGTTTTTATAACTCGCCACTAGTAATACTAGGTAGGACTACTGACTAGTAGTTTCTTACAATTAGTAACCTAGAACTTCTAACTAGCACATTTCTTCGTGCTAGCATAGTTAGCTAGTATTGCAGAGACGAATACTACCTTGATGCTGGCATTATTATCTAGTTATTTTTAACTCCCCCTGCTTATGAGCAGTCTTTTAGCGATAATACTTAACTAGCACTATTGACCATCCCTCAATGCTAGATAGTAAACTTTAGTTGCTCTTGTGTCAAAGTCCTCTTCACCACTGTAATAGCACCATCATGCTCTAGATTTCCATTAATTGAACAAGAAAAGATCCACATAATTTGTACATTCATGAGGCCAAAATATCTAGTGATATGGTTAAAGGGCATTGGAGCTTTAAATGATTATGCATCATTATCTAAACACCCCCCGTGTCTTTGAATTTGATGCAAGGCCTTGGTCTTGAGTCCATGTAGAGGTCTGAATAAAGAGTTATGAATAAATGATTATGCATCACTATTTAAACACCCCTAGTGTCTTTGAATTTGATGCCTCGGTCTTGAGTCCACATATAGTTCTGAATAAAGCATTTATCATGGTGTTGTCATTGAAAATGTAGAAGTTGACATCTTTGTAAACATTGTTGTCCTTAGTCTAAGAGCATCAATACATTATGTGGATGAAAATGCCACCTTAGTTTGAATATCGATGCATTGATGGTATCTCTTTGTGCTCCTTGAAGCTATAGTTCTTTTTTGTATATTCAACCACGCACACAATAACATCCATTAAAAATAAACTCAAAAACTAACAAACTGCTTAACTTGACATCTTGCCTGTAGTGAATAAACTTTGATGGGCGACCAGTCTATCAACTTATTGGTCACACTTGAAACACCAATTTGTTGTATTACAATATAGGTCTGCTTCTTCTTCTTCTTCTTCCCTTTATATTCCAAGCTATTTTGAATATCACTAAAATCCTTCACTTTAAGTGCCTAACGTTTACAGTGATGCTCACAAGGGTTGAAATGATGAATGCATTCCCTCCATGCCACATGTTGTAGACCCCTATAAGGAACTACATCTAATGAAAAGCATTGTTAGCTACTTTGGGACAAAGAGGAGAGCTCTAATTACAATATATGTGTGCTTATGGACTCTACATCTAGTTTATGCCTCATTTATGCATCTTGAGAGATGCAAATATAACACAATCACATGGTGGAACATGCAATCAAGATGTAGGGAGGAAATGTACTTTGTAGGTTCTTGCTAAAAGAACAACCTTTAAACCAACCTATGGAAAATACAATTGGTTTTTACATCAAAGGTCTGTTCCATTCGCAACCTTCATCCATGCTACCTTTTCACCTCTAAACATTCAAAATAGAAGATTAATCATTACAATAAGAAAGCAATATACCTATGAATAGATTTATCATTTCTAAAGTGCATGACTTACTATGGATGTACCATCGAACACTTGGTGTTTGACTCAACTTAGACCATGTTTCTTAAAGTAACTTACCTTCCTCCACCATACAAAGGATAGGTTATGATAAATTTAGCAATACACGAAGAAGGGGGATTTGGGGGTAGGGAAGTATGTCGATGTAAATTCATGAGGGGCATATGTGTGGCACCAACCTAAGTGGCATGGAAGGAATGCATTCATCATACGAGGGAATGCATTTTAATTTTTTTTGAGAATGAAATTGATAGTGCCGCCATACGAAGTGACCGAGATAGAATCCTGTGCTGTCCGTGGCACATACACACCCACAAGCTATTGATCTAAAAAGAGTTGGCTTAAACCTAAGGTTATTACCCTAACACACGAGAAACCCGATATAACGGGGGGGGGGGGGGGGGGGGGGGGGGAAATTAGGTTTTCTGATGTGCCTTCTGAGTGGTACATTTTTGTTCGCCTCTTTCATTGCTGTTACTCGCTTTGATGCGTCTCGATGGCCTGTTTGCTCAAGTAAAAGCATTTATTTCAATGCTTTTACTTGCATTGTGGATGGTTTTCGAACGCGGCTTGCCTCAACAGGTCAGCCGCCTTTTGCCATTTCGCAGGGAACTATAGGCCTATATCAACGATTTCTTGCATTACAGAAGCCTTTGGCCATCATCTTTTGGCCTAGGGTTCACTCTGATGCCCACACTTTCTTGGTTGAGTTGCACGAACGGCTGTGCATTGTGTCGTGAGTCTTGCTTCTGGTTTAAGTTTCTGTAATGTTATTGGAAATGTTCTTATCGTTGCCGCTGTCCTAGCATGCCTATATCTATCCTTAATTGCTCAAAGCCTCTCGTTGGTGTTGACCATAGCGACTCTTAAAATTTATTAGGGTTCGTCCCGAAGAAGGGCGATTTTTTGTTTGGGTGCGAGTAACGGCCTCTGGGATTGAATTTTTCTAGCTACTCACGACGAGGAAGTACCACAGGAGCTGAGGATATTATACCGATTGTTTGGGGCGTTCAGCTTACGCAATGTTCAGACTTCTTAATGCTGTCTGGTTGCAGACCCCGATGATCTTGTTAAAGGGCCCAGGTGTAATCTCGTGATCCTCTCATGATATGATGCTCAATTGAAGGTTTTCTGGAAGTTCGTTAATACGATTCCTTGAATTGCGGTTGAGGTCTATCTGTCGCCTTGGGACTGCAGTCTCAAAATTATATCCCACGTAAAATGGTCAATATATGTATGTGTGAGTTCTCCCAATAGATAACCCGTGATAAAATTTGATGCTAGTTTACCTAAGGAACTGGTTTGTAAAATTAACGTAAACAAGGTGATGGTATCACCATAGCCTTGCCAAAAGAATGGACAAGGAACATGTGCAAGTCATATTAAGTTAAGCACGAGACTTGCCTCTAAAGGCAAGGCCAGAAAATGTCTCGTGGAGCATGCCTAGCAGAAAGTGTTTGATAAGTTGGATCTTTTTGACATTTGTAGTTATCGTATATAGAACCTAAATGCCTTTTTTCTTCATTTGGAAATGTTACGCTCGTCAGCTCTTGCACTTATGGGAAGGTGACGTATAATTGCTGTACCAGTTATTCTGAATATCGTTTTGAGGACGTGCTCATTTGGGTTTAAAACTCGGAACGTCCTAATTGCATTGTGGTGTGGCTAGAGCGCTTGCTTAACCATCTCTACTAATTATTTACTGATCACAGATCTTATGGTCGAATGTTTTCATCCAGGTCTTCTGCAGTACAATTTCATAAGCAGGTTAGTATATGTTGTCATTGTGAGGAACTGTCTGGGGAGTAACAACTGCAAGGAACTGTTTGCAAATTTCAAGTCTGACTGGCAAAGAAACTACATTGCAAAAAGTGTCTTCTTGTGTGGTCAATCATGTCAATGCTGTAATTCTTTCTGCTTCTGACGTGAATGTGCGCATTCTTTAGTATTGCCAACCTAAGCTAGGGATGACTCCTTTAGTATTGCCAACTAAAGCAAGGGCTGACTCTGCTCAACGAAGAATACCACCTATGTACCTTGGCTGACTCTGCTTAACGAAGAAGACCCCCTATGTCTCTTGGAAGCTCACTGTAAATTGAAGTGCTGTTGAGGATCATAAATCCTAACAAACGGAGGTGGCCAAAAAGAATATAGAATGGTAATTCTTTTGGCACTCCTGATAAAGGTCACAATGCATCACCCATGTTCCAACCATTGGAAATATATCAAACTTGGAACGGGTATCCCTGAAACGAGCAGACTCATGTAGATTAGGCAATATCCATCCTCTGATTAAAGTTTCAGACCTATGTCCATGAACTGCATTATGTGTTTGCTGACTAAATAATCTGCTCTGCTGAATATTTGCCTAAATGTGCAGCAGATAGGAAAATTAGATTATCAATTTAAATAAGAGGGGGTTCTTTGGAAGTAAGGAAAATTTGAGATTGTAATTTGATGCTTTTTAGATAGTTGAGATTAGCTCCTCCCAGGAAAATTTGAGATTGTAATTTGATGCTTTTTAGATAGTTGAGATTAGCTCCTCCCCTATCTTGCCCTCAAGAAGTGTGAAAGGTAATTTTCCTTACTGTGTTTGTTGATTGCATTATTTTACAACCATCGTGAAATTTGTTCTCTTTGATTAAAGGTGCAAGGTAGGAAAGAGCTCCCTTGGTTGCATGAAGAAAGGCCCTCCTTAGGAGACTACTTTATTGCTTTGACTTTGGAGGTGAATTGCCCCCTCTTTGCCTCAAGACAAAGATCCTAGTTGGGGGTTTCCCTTTTTCTTTTATGTCTTATTTGGTTGTAGTTTCTTGTGAATGTGTGCATGTGTTGGTGCCTATGTTGTAATTTGTTGTACATCCAAGACGTTGCATTTTTTTTCACTAGCTTTGAGCTAGTGGAAGATGTGGATTGTCCCCATGTGGTACTTCTTAAAACTCGTGAGGGATCTATTTCACTTTTTAAACTTGTGATGTGATTTCTACTCGCTCCACTTGGTCAAATGAGGTGGAGAGAGTTAAAATCATGAGTAGACAAACTCCTCAAAGGGAAATGAGCCTACTATAATTTACTACTTTGTAGAGCAAGGTTTATGTCTTCAAATGGGCTACATAGCCAACTCTCTATGACAATCAAAGAATAAGCCTCTTTGATAGGTTTTTAGCCCTCATCTATGGCCAATGAGAGTTAAAATGCAACTCAACCAAAGCAAAAATGTACCATTTTGGTGATAATCCACAAATGGAACACATCACATCATCAAAATGAATGCGTATTCAATGAATTTGCCCACTATTATAGTTTTCTACTTTGTAGAGCAAGGTTCTACAAGGTTCATCTCTTCTAATGGGCTACATCGCCAACTCGCTATCTCTTATAAAGAACAAGCCTCTTTGATAGGATTTTAGCCGTCATCGTATGACCAATGTGGCAAAATGCAACTCAATAATGCACTATCAGGCATGTGAACACCCAAAGTGAAACATGCATAGACATCAAAGCATAAATGCACCATTTTGGTGATAATCCACCAAGGGAAATAATATCAAATTATGGAGTGTACCACCCATAACTTTGGCACAAGGAGAAGGTCTTGTGCTAGAGAATTTCTTGTGCCCAATATCTACTAGTCTCATCTTGTAGTTGCTTCACTTTTTTGAAGGCCTTTCTATAGCCCTCCCATTTCGCCATCAACATTTCCAATTTGACATGAACCATTTGGAATAAAATCATGAAAAATGTTTCTAAGTGGAAGTATATGGGAACATTGGGTTAATGCAAGCATGCTAATCCAACCAAGAGAAAATGGACTAAATGGTGTCACTTGTCACAACATAACTTAATTCTTTAGACCTCCTTCCACTTCTAGCTAAGCTTGCACCTCTCCCATCCGAAACATTATGACTTACTTCTTTGAACTTTCAATTTTGAGGTTCTTCTTATCAAATTGTAGGACTTTATTTTTATGTGTAGAACATAATGCATCCCATAGTTTCCTTTGTGATACATTGACATCATAGACAAATCGTGGTCTTACAGAAGATGTTTGTCCAAATTGTGTGCAGACAATTAGTGCTCTCAAATTGAGCTTCTAGGAAACTTAAAAAAAAAAGGATTTTAAAGAGGATTAAGAGAGCTTACTCATATTTATAAGTTTTGCTTTGTCCATTTTGAAAGTGAGGATCATGTGGTAGTGGTGTAGCTTGCTTGTGATAGCTTGTTCTATGCCCACTCTTACATAAAAGTTGTAGAAAAATATTTTTTTCTATGGGAGAGTATTTACTTAATCTATTTAAAACAAGTAGTAGTAGTACTACCACATTTTTTTAATGTATAAATTTTTTGAATATTATTTTTATGTAGTACCATATTTTATTAAATATATAATATAAAAAGAAGCATTCTAGTTTTTAATTTGATATTACTTTATCATATAAGTTTACTCATAATTTTGAAATGTTATTTTAATGTTTTGATGTCTATTACCAATAGTAAAGCTAGTTGTAAACTATTATATGAATAAATATTTAGGAGTTTCTCTTAAGAAAAAATTCTTTTCTTGGATGGGAGGTTCTTTTATGTTGAGCTATAAGAAATTTGCATATGGATGTGATTTATATATTTTTTATGTATGCTTATAAAGTAAGATATAATATTGGACATTTCATCGATTTTGAGGCTCGCTAAGCTAGCCTATATCAATCCATTTAAGGTCCAGCTGAATGTAGGTATTGCTAGCTACTATACAAAGTACGAATGTGCAGATATTATTATTTGACAATAAAGCATGCCATTGGTAATGGGCATGGTCTAGATAGGTAATTACTTGAGAAAGAGAGGAACATTAAAAAATGCAACCAACCCTTTAATGCCTATTTTAATAGGTAGGTTACTATGTCTATTATGTTGGGAGGGGAGAAGACAATTGGATATTTTCTCTCTCACAAGGTTAGGTAGCTTACATGAATGCAAAAACAGGATTATTATGGATGTACAAGATGGAAAACTTAATAAGAAAAGTTAAAGTTGTTTTGGAGTGTCATAAGTGAAGTTGAATACTATGAATAGGCATGAAGACTTGTATCCTCATTGAATAAGTAAACATGTTTAAACAAAATGTTTATGCTTATCTCGTTAGTAATCATGGATCTAGAGAAATGAGGTCAAAATCTAGACTAGGGCCATACTTATGCTATGTTTTTGATTGACAAGCATAAGTGGGAATGTAAATTTTATGGTAAAGAATACATGGGATAAAACATAATACGTTCACACTTCTTAGGAGATCCTAACAAATTCAAAAGTGTACAAAGACAAAGACATAAGAGAGTCATGGCCATTTTAAAAGGAGCCATCCCTATAAATGTAGACACCATGGTGGATAATGATATAATAGCACATCAAGAACCCCATAGTATGGCAAATGATTCAATAGGATGACAAGAATGTAAGGGTGAGGCATCCATAGATTTAGGTAGTTCACAAAATGTCCTTGGTTGTAGTGCCATGGATTTTGTGACACAAACATCAAGTTGTATGGATGCATCTATGGAACATGGACAATGCAGCAACATGTCTCATCCACACATGTACACGTTTGTAAAAACCAATGTTGGAATTTGTCTTATAAAGAATAACACTTAGAAAAGGTGCAACAAGATGCCTTTGAGACTATTTGTGGCACTTGCTATGTTTTGAACTATTTGTTGCACTTGCTATTCTTTGGTCCAAAGCTTTCATAGAAAAAAGGCCATGGTTTTGTAGCAAGGGCTAGTTTTAGATTTGCAATGCAAAGTTACAATGCTATTTTCAAATGACATGTTGGATGGCTATTATGAAAAGATGACAGAAGAGATGCAATGAGTTATAGAAAACATCTTGCTCCTTTGTTGGTGAATGGATGGAAGAATGTTTCTAATAGACCTTTGATTAACGTAAGTGATAGTTGAGGGAGATTTGGATAGTCCTACTATAACTGCCTTTTTTATTAATAAGTTATACCTAGCATTAGCAGGAGTTGTCAGTTGGAACAAATCAAAAGGTATTTGGATTGGTCTTGAGCAAAACGCTCTAGTTTAGAGAAATGACAGGCTTTTTCTAAATGTCGAAAGACCTCCTCTAGATATTTGGGCATTTGGTTTAATATTAATGTGTCTCCTTACTTATTTTCTTCTATCTTAGAGAGTATACAAAGGAAGGGGAAAGGAACCTAACCTATTGGAGTACATCTAGGATTTCTTTGGCTAGTAGAGAACTTGGGCTCAGTCAATTGTTGCTGTGGTGACCATGTGATATATGTAGCCTCTTGCTCTTGTTTTCGTGCTACTAGTATCAAACAAGTGAAGAGATTGCTCAAGAATTTCTTGTGTAGTGGGGGTGATGGTTCAATGGACACTAGGGCTAGAGTATCTTGGGACATTGTCACCCTTCTCATAGCACAAGAAGGTCTAAGGATCCTAGATCTTGAGCTTTAGACTAGATCATTCCTAGTCAAGCTTTTAGTGAGAGACTTCTAGTGTGAGGGATTAGCATTGGAAGCAATTTCTACTACATGGTATGCTATAGAATACTCTTAGGGCAACCAGTTAGTGGTCAAGAAGTGTCAGCTAGATTTTCTTGGTGAATCATCATACTCAACCTACTTCATTAGTGAGAAAACTCATTTGAATCTAGATTAATTTTTTTTTACACTCATTCATGAAGAACCTTCCACCAGAGAGGATATATCTAGAAAACCACTTTTTCATAACACCTTGGTATAGTATTAGGGTGTTACCCTTGGCAATAAGACTGGAAAAACGGCATGCCTAGGTTTTGACTAGTATTTGAGATTGGTTCAAGAGATCACTGAGGAGACTGGATCAAGAGACTAGGCTCTAGATTGTGGGAGCCATTCTTAGCCATGAAGAGAGTGCCTCATCCTTAGGAGAATCCATAGCCTATTCCCAATTGGTATCGCTCAATGAGCTTGCCCTATGTGTAGGTGTGAGAAAGGGACCAACACCTTTCTTAGATTATTCTACAAATTCTTATCATAGATGTATGTGTATACAACTGATGGACCAACATGATATTTTTTAGAAGAGGGTTAGATAGGCCTAGGTATAGGTGTTGGTTTGGCATTGGCATTACCCGATGTACATACTAATGTCTATATTGACCTACATAGTGACACTCGTATTTCATAAAAAATTATAGAAAGCAAGTTGCAATAGGACCCAAATTTGACCTAAATTTTATAATTTTGACAATTAAAAATTTAAGAGCATATACACCAAGTTTGGAATCAAATTTACTCATATAGTGATGATGGACTTGCTATACAAATTGACACAATGCAAGTACAGAAATGAAAGAAACAAGGAATTGAATTTACTCATATATTCATTATGAACTTGCTATACAAATTGACATAATGTAAGTATAAAAGTGAAAGAAACATACGTCTCCATATCAAAAGAATCAACTAGTAGCATTTACATAAAAGGCTGCATCTTCAAGCAAATCCATCATGCCAAATAAGTCTATCTTTAGTTATATTTTGAACTCACCTATATCATTAGAGTCTATACTACCTAAGGCTTGATCCTCTTCACCCTCTTCAATAATGTCAAGTGATTCATTATCCCCATCTTCTTTCCTAATATCTTGATCTCTTGCATGTTGCTCTTTTCTTCCTCCTCTTCTACTGCAATAGGTTATGGAGGTTTTCGTTGTTCTTGATAGGCTAGGAATTGATTGTTTCTCTTGCCTATGCCTATTTTTTTGGTTTCTTTTGCAATGTTTGTGGGATGGAGATTAATATCCCACCTCTCGTGTAGTCATTAGGGGAAAAATGAGGTCTCACAAGGGTGTGATTCCTAATTTCAAGGGATTAGAGAGGGATTCGAGGTGTACAAATGAGACTCAAGGGGGTCACTAATAAATATGTAAGCCTAGCACATGGGTTCAAAACAAGGGGTTTTTAAAATATTATTTTTGCAAATTTTTTACATACAAAAGGGTACTATTTAAAGGAGGTATTCACAGATTGAATAGAAAAAGGGTGCATTTTATTCATGAAAAGTTCATAGATAAGGGACTTTTAAGTTATTCCTTGAACACACATGATATAGAGGATATACATATAGTGAACTCCTTGGGCAATGAGAGTACTCCAAGGTGTGGGTCAATGGTATGTTGAGGTGGAGGGTGGACACACCTATAAAGAGCCTCTATTGGTTGTTTCCCTTACACTAGGGGCCACCCAAACCATCCTCCCCCTTGCCCCCTTCTGCCCTTAACCCAGGCTTGACCCTCCTCCCATGTGCACCTTCCCCAAATTAGCCCAAATGGCATTTAAGAGGAGGTAGGCCCTTTCGGGAGAGTTTTAATTCCCCCCTCTCTCTACATTTTTTTCCCCTCTTTCTCAGGTCCACTATTTTGGTCCAGCCTGTTTCTCCCTCCATTTTTTGAATATGGGGTTGCCCTCTCTCTTGCATCTGCCCTCTTACTTCTATTTCCCTCCCCTCTTCTCCTTTGCTCATTTTGGCTACAACAACTCGTCTCTCTCTCTCTCTCTCTCTCTCTTTCTCTCTCTCTCTCTCTCTCTCTCTATTGGAGATGCTCTCTCCCTCTGAGCTATACTACCCTCTATAGGAGTCCCATTCTTGCCATTGTAACCTCTACAAGGATGGTGAGGAACATGGCTAGAAGACCATGCAATGTTGTGACCTCTTGTGTGCTTCACAACACTAGAAATGCATTAGATCCCTTACACTTACCCTTAATGACTGAATAGTCATGAAAGGATTGGCCAAAGGTCCACCTAAGCTTCCCAAGAGCCAGAAAGGCGATATCTTACATGAGTGGAAGGGGTGCATGTTGAAGTTCAAGTTTGGGAAGAAAGGATGGCTTGCAAAGGTGCAACACATCTACATGGGAAAAGACATGTGGCTACCTTCATCATTCAATAAATCTAGTATACTATCATACCATAAGTAGTTTTTCTATCTCACTTGTAAGTGTAATGAGTTCATTTGGAAAAAATGTATTGGTTTTAGAAGATCTCTTATTCATGGTAGATGTATTCCCTTCAGACTTTGAGGAGTGGGAACTAGTTGAGTCATTCATAGGCAAGCTCACTGTGATTCATGAGGATTTAGGTACGCAAATGCATGTTGGGGAGAAGTCAGCCTCCTTATGAAAGAAGAATGTGTATTGGTATAATGCAACATACACTACTTGAAGGACATCATCAAAGCTATGACCATATGCAAAGCAATGCACCACCATAATTTCAAGACATGGATTGCAACATGATGGACTCAAGGACATGCACCTGTACAAGGACAAGGTTTGAAAGGACGTGGGCATGGCCATGAAGTTCACATTTAGATCCAAATGGGAAAGTTTGCCTTGGTTTATGCCTCTGCGCATTTTTGTTTCTTGTTTTCAAATATAAATATGCATAGAACAAAAACTATGTGGTCTTGCAAGTGTGTGGATGAGAATGCTATTGAAGATTTACTTGGGACGAATTGGGGAACTAGATCCGGTGAAAAAAAGTGTGATGTGTTTCAATGTCATGCATGTAAGGACAATGTGGTTAATAAATACCATATATCATTCCAAATGTTGTATCTAGCTTTTCAATACAGGCACAAGAAGAAAACAAATGGCCGGTGGCTTCCCCTTGACTCTAATAACAGAGACAATCCAAGGGTAGGTTTGTCTATTGATGTTGATCAAGGAGATGTGACTTATCACATTGCAATGGGCTCCAAAGGATGTGCGAGAACACCTATTGTTCATGGATGATGACATGTCAGAGTCTTCAACTTTACCTTAAAGGGTGAAAAGATCGGCCGACGTGTAGAGAAGTGCAGAGTATCATTCCTCTTGCAACTATAACAATAGTTAAAAATGTGTTTGATTAGTATAACATTAAATTATTTGCCATTTCCTAGTTCTTGATTCAAGAAATGGAGGATATTCAATACAAGATGTAATCTATTTTGATGTTTTTTCTTGCGCTTTCATGTCAAAAAAATTCCAACAATTTTGGTGATTTTATGATTCAGGGATTTGATGTTTAAATGTAGAGGTAAGAGCCATTTTTTACATTCAATTCTCACTTTCACTTTTCACTTTTAGAGATTCATAGAAACTCCCACTCTCAAAACTATCTCACTCCCTCAGTCTCGTTGTTTGAACACATCTTCGATGGATTTAGCATCAGCTATGTTCCATGATTTCATCTCACTAACTATATTTGTAGATCATGAGGAAGACCTCTTTTTGGTGTTTAACAAGACCTTTGATGTCCTAGGCTCATGTATGCGAGCCAAGGATGACTTCAAAGATCTCATCAGCTACATGCAAGAGAATTTCACTGATTTTTCATATCAACTTGACGAGTCTTTAAAAAGATGGGTTCCAATAGATTACATCAAGTATCTATTCCTGAAGGAATCCAAGATTGTGAAGCGCTTGGCCCTTTTTTGTGATAATTTTACTGAGGATAGATTTAGGGAGCTAGAAGCCAATGACCTCCTAGAAGCGGGGATCATGGGAAATGTAGGCAATAGGTTCCCTTCCTGGGAGATGACATTCATCTTTCTTCTCCGAGAAGGAAATTCAAAGGAAGAAGCCTCATTGTCAAGCACCCCCTCTACCAAATCTGCTAATATCCTCATCCCTAGACCAAACTCTAACATGTGTGTGGAAGAGACTCTTGACCAGGCAAGGGAGGAGATGGAAGCAACTTAAGCATTAGACCTACTCGAACAACCCCCTACCAATGCAGAGGAAGCATCTGCATTAGAGATCGTTGACCTAGCATTAGACATATGGTCATTATCCCCCCTCCTCTTTGATAGAGAAGAGTATGTGTTCCTACATGACATCGAGGTGCTTTTTGGATTGTGGGAGGACGAGGCATTGGGGGTCCTCTTAGGGTTTGATGTTGATGCATGTGTGCAAGATCCTGGAATTTTAGATGTAGATGTGTCAATATATGATGCAGAGAAGCTTCCTATTCCAAGATAGAGCAAGAGAAAGCTTCCACCCCTTAAATGGAATAGGATACATCATAGAGATCCATCAACATTGCAAGAGAGGAAGCAATAAAAGCCAAAGATGCTATACTGGTAAGTTGGAACAATGTTTTGATGGTCTTTTGGTGTGATTTGTTTTGCTGGTCTTCTAATGTTTGTTGAATTGTTGCAAGAAGCATTTGAGGTTGATGAGTTCTCATATCGATGGGCCCATGTTCGCACTGAATTTGGGCAACATCATTCTATAGCCCATTACCTCAGTGAAGTGGCTCGACACATTGTGTCTTCCACAACAAATTTTCACCTTGAGGGCCTATGAATTTGCCGGAGTGCAAGGCATTTTCACGTGCTTTTGGGTATTCCAACATCACTCAGAATGTCGAAAAAATCATTTTGGTCCATTGCTTGGCTTCCATTAATGCATTTGGATTGAATATTCATGGTAGGGCATTGATAGAAATAGCTATATCATTGGCAGCAAGAGAGGATGATGTTATGCTGTTACACCTACATTTACATCTAAGAGTGCACTCAAGG
Source organism: Dipteris shenzhenensis (assembly GCF_047967505.1). NCBI lineage: Eukaryota > Viridiplantae > Streptophyta > Polypodiopsida > Gleicheniales > Dipteridaceae > Dipteris > Dipteris shenzhenensis. The sequence goes on from NC_141611.1 coordinate 19,658,207, forward strand.
ATTCAAAGATGATGCATTGGAATTAGCTAAGAAGAAAGATAGGTTTTTGGGGCTCTTGTAATACATTTTGGAATACAAATATCTAATTTTGATCTTCTCCTCCATCTATTTAATGGATAAATGTCTTTTGTATTGTTTTCTTTCTTTTGTACATTACTGCTACGATTGTTTTAAGTCATCGTTGTTCTTGATATTCCTCCATGGTTTAACATATTCCATCCTAATTGTGAAAACATTGCATCCACTATTTTAAAGCATTTGCATGTAAAATTAAATTCAATATTACACTCGGCTAGTTTTGGACACTGTGATGATCATTTCTATCAAATCCAAGAGGAATTTCACCATGTTAGAGAAGGCAAAGTTGCTCTAGACGTCACAAGAATGCCAAAAACCTAAAACCCACCACTATGCAAACTTGGTTATTTGGGAAGCTGGGGCAGATTTTGGGGGTTTCTAGGCAACTTTTCCTTCTATGGCATAGTGAAATTCCTCTTTGATTTGAAAGAAATGACAATTTCATCATGAAAGAAATAACACTGCCAACATGGTGAAATTCCTCTTAGATTTAAAAGAAATAGCACTACCATCATGAAATAAATGACAATTTCATCATGAAATTACATCATTCACCATTTCAGAATGTGTTATTTATAAAGGAAAAGCTTAAAATCCATCATATCAACATTGAAAACATAGAAAAAGATCTTAACAATACAATGTTATAAGATTGTTCTTTTGTGTCCGTATCTTTTTCTGTCACAATTTTAAAGCATATGGATGTAACATTAAAGCCAATATTATGATCTTGGCCAGTTTTGGGCGATGTGATGATCATTTTTGTCAAATCTAGGAGAAAAATCACTATGCTGCAGAAGGCAAAGTTGTCAGGGACGTTGCAAGGAGCCCAAAAATCCCAAAACCTACCATGGCATAAATTGGGGTGTTCGGGCAACCTCCAAATTCCCAAATTTGCGTTGTGGCAAGTTTTGGGGTTTTGGGACTCTTTGCAACATCCGTAACAACTTTCCCTTTTGCGGCATGGTGAAATTCCTCCAGAATTTTACAAAAATGAAATTGCTATCATTAAATTACATCATGTATCCTTTGAAAACATATTGACATTGAAAAGGAAAAGCTAAGTGCATCATATTGATGTTGAAAACATATATAAGAAACTCAACAATGCGATGTTGAAGAAAATCAATATACTTTTATTTTAAGATTTTGCCTTGTGGGCATCAGACATAAAAGATGTACCTCCAAAGAGAAAGGGCATATTCCAAGGCCTAAGGTTAGGCTCCATGTGTAGCCACTTTGGCAATGGGATATTCCAAGTCTTAAGGTTGGGATCCATGTGTAGACACTTTGTGAGAGCCATATCCTTGTCCATCATGGTGATGCACTTTGCATGGATTTCACACAACTTTGCATCTTCAAAGAGCCTTGTTGTGTCTTGCTTTGCAGCCTCTTAGAGTGCCCCCATAGCACTTGTATTGAAATGAGCATCATCCTTGTATCCGTATGCAATCTCTCATACAATACGTAGGAAAGGAGCACATGGGATTAGGTTCTCAGTGCTCTTCTGTAGCTTCTTGATTGCTTTAAGTGCTCTTGCTCCTAGTTTTGCTTTATATGGCTTCCTAAGTCTTGGTGGAGGCCATAAAGCTACCCACATGTGGCTCCATGGCCTCTTATCAGCTTTAAACTTCCTCCTCCACTCTTGTCTTTCTCGTCCTCATTGTCTGAGTCCTCCCAGCATGCCGGTCTCAAACTTGTCCCTTGAGGAGCATCCTTGTGATGGGGTGTTTTCTTTGTTCTGGCCCTTGGAGATGGAGGGGCAAAGGGACCCCTTGTGGTGGTAGAGGTACTTTGTCCAAGATTAGCTATAGAAGAGGAAGGGGAGCTATGATAAAATTCCTTTTTGATGCTTCTAGCATGCCTGTCATTTAGCAAGGTTCGTGATGCTAGCTCGATACTAGCAAGATGATCTAACATGTTTTGCTCTTCAATTTGATTAGCTAGGGGGGACTCCTATTAGCCAAGGGATTTCTTAGTGGATTTGTCATGGGGATGGGAGGTATGTTTCTCATGGGAAAGAGATGGCTAAATAGATTTGTAATGATGGGAGTTAGGGGAGGGCTCACAAGAGTGCTATTGGTTGCACTCATGTAGGTTAGAGGAAGGCCCACGAGAGCGCTACTGCTCATAGGAGTTCTGAATCCAAAAGGTAATTCTTTTCACACAAATTCACCACTTAATCAACTGGAGAAAGAGAACACAATCACACCATGAAAATGACAATAGAATGGGTACAATCTCCCCCCCTAGATGAGTGGCTCACGCTTCCTCATCTAGAGTATTTATGATATTTCATAAAAGCACCAAGGAGCCAAAATTATCCCTCTCATCCAAAAATGGGCGATTTGCTTTACATAGCCATCTTAGGTCCCAAAATGAATTATGTCCTCAACAAAATATATTGCTCAAACTTGCAATAATAAAACAAATACAAAATTGGCCCCGTGGCCATATATAATGCACTGTGTGACACCTCGATCGGTACCCTTGCACTAACTCCAATTCTCGCTATAAGTTCCATCACCTGTACTCAAGCCGCCAATTACATTAGTTAATAACAGTCAATTGAACGAATCACCGAATCAACCGATCCCAACATAACCGCGCTCAAAGCACAATAATCAAGCACAACACCAATGACACTAGCGACATCAGTATTAACATGGAATCACCCACAATACCGATCATCTAGCATGGCAAAACACAAGCTAGTCAAGCATCCCCAACTAACCACACAAAGTATCCACTAGGACCCCCGCCGCGTCCGGTGCACTCCTATGGAGTACTTTGCCATAGTCACACTCGACTAAAAATAATAATGTCCAAAGCAAGATATATCATAAATATAATTTCTGTAACATCCCTCTTGCTTGGATTGCAACTAACCTTAGTTGCGTGTTTGATTATAGGAACTAAGGAGGTCTAGAAAAGTTCGAAAGAACCGCTCGGGCATCCACTGAGCATCATCTCTTGGATGGTTCTTAAATTTGAGCAAGTATTTAGTATAGACATTTCCTTTTCGGGTCGAGGTCTGTTGATGATCAACAATGCATTTGGGTTCTAGAATTTCTTCTTCATCAACAATCAATGGGGCCTCTTCATAGATGGGATGAATAGGTAAAGGTCCTTTGAAGGGCATTAAGAGGCTGATATGGAAAGCATTATGTATTTTCCAATTATTAGGTAATTCAAGCCTATAAGCTAGATCATTGATTTTCTGAATCACCTTGAATGGTCCATAAAAACGTGGTAACATCTTGATTACTGGCCATTTCTCAACACTCTTTATCTTCTTTTCTCAATCCGAAGAAGTACATAATCACCTTCCTTAAAAAGCATATGTTTTCGTTTCTTATTAGCTTGTTTTGTGTATTTCTCCTGAGCTATTGCAATCACTTCTTGAACTTCTTTGAGAATATTTTAATAATCATGGGTAAATGCATCTGCTGCTTCCACTCTATGGGTCAATCGTGTGATAGGAATAGGTAAAACCTTCCCATAGATAATCTCAAAGGGTGCTCTTCTAGTTGTAGAATGAGGAGTATTATTATAAGCAAACTTTAAGAGATGAATGTATTTGTCCCAAGTCTTTGGTTGACTTCTTGCATAAGCTCTTATCATATCCAGAATAGTACTATTTGTAACTTCAGTTTGCCCATTCGATTCTGGATGAAAAGCTGATGAGAAGTCTAACTTAGTGCCTAGATTATGAAATAATGCAGTCCAGAAATTACTGCAAAACTTCGAATTCTCGATCAGACACTATAGTCTTTGGCAAGCCATGATGAACAAAGATATGCTTGATGAATAAATGTGCAGCTTGATGAGCTGTTAAAGTCTTCTTGCATGGAATGAAATAAGCTTGCTTACTAAAACGATCTATTATCGTCCAAATCATATCATTTTGATTCGCTGTAGTAGGAAAACTTGTTATGAAATCCATAGATATTTGTTCCCAAGGTTGTGTAGGAATAGGCAAAGGCATTAGCAATCTTGGGGTCTTGCCTTTGTAACTCTTGATTTTCTGACAAGTGATGCATTCGGCTATAAACTTAGCCACATCTTTTCTTATAGTAAGCCAATGAAATTCTCTTGCTATCACTTGTAAAGTGGCAATCACTCCCCTATGTCCCATATATGGTGGTTGGTGCATTTCCTCCATTATAATTTGTCTAAGGGTCGAGTGATGCATAATTTCTTTTGATAAAAGAGGCATCCATCATTGCATGAATAGTCCAACATAGGATTCCAATTGTTATTCTCTAATTTGTTCCATCTATTGGAAAAGTCTGGATCCCCTTGATAAGAATTCTTCATACCTTCAAAAGGTTGCGTCTCTACAGCAGTGATGTGATTAATACTTGGCTTTTTGCTAAGAGCATCAGCAACTACATTTTCCTTTCCAGGTTGATACTGAATCATGGGCTGAAAACTCTGTATAAATGATGCCCACTTGATGTGCCTATCGGATATAAGTGGCTGAGTCAACAAATGCTTGATACTTTGCTGATCGGTTTTGATAAGAAAGTCGGATCCCATCAAATAATGTTTCCACATTCGTAAGGCATGCACAACAACGGTTAATTCTTTATCATATGTATTGTAATTGCATTCCGCTGGTTTTAATTTACGGCTTTCATATGGTGTTGGATGTCCATCTTGCATAAGTAGGGCTCCAATTCCATATCCACTAGCATCGGTTACAACTACAAAGAATGGTCTAGAGAAATCGGGTAATTGCAACACAAGAGCTTGAGTGAGAGCTTCTTTCAAAGCTGTAAAAGATTTATCTTGACGCTCAATCCATAAGAAATGCTTAGCTTTTCTAAGAAGGTCTGTCAATGGATGTGCAATGTATGCGAAATTCTTGACAAACTTTCTATAAAAGCTACACAATCCCAAGAATGATCTCAATTCATGTATATCTCAGGGTTTAGGCCATGTGAATATGCACTCAATCTTCTTTGGATCTACTCGAATCCCATCACCGGATACAATGTGACCCAAATACTCTATCTGATCTTGAAAGAAACTGCTCTTTTCAGGATTTATGTACAATTGATTTTCTTTCAAGAGTGAAAAGACTAGCTTTAGATGTTCCCTATGCTCCTCAACATCTTTGCTAAACACCAGAATATCATCAAAAAATACTACCACACAATCTTGGTGTTTAAGAAAGATTTGGTTCATCATTCTACTAAAAGTAGCTAGAGCATTGGTTAGCCCAAAAGGCATAACTAAGAACTCATAATGTCCCGTTTGAGTTCTAAAAGCAGTCTTGTATATATCCTCTTCTACCATACGAACTTGATGATAGCCGGATTTGAGATCTATCTTACTGAAGACCTTGGCCCCTTTCAACTTGTCCAAAAGATCATCAATCCTAGGGATTGGATATATGTTCTTCACTATGATTTTGTTCAGTGCACGTTAGTCTATGCACATTCGGTAGGTTCCATTTTTCTTTTTGACTAATAAAACAGGTGCTCCATAAGGAGAACTGCTGGGTCTTATCAATCCTCTCTCTATCAATTCCTCCACTTGCTTTTGTATTTCCTTTTGCTCTAGCTGGTTGACTCTATAAGGAGCTTTGCAAGGTGGAGTGTTGTCCAGTAAGATTTTTATCCTATGATCTTCATGTCGAGAACATGGTAGTCCAGGCAGTAAATCCTCTAAGAAACAATCAAAAAATTGAGAAAGAAATTTTTGGTGCGTAGGCTTAGTGTTTGGCTGAGTAGCCGTAACCATATTCACCAAAATAAGATATGTCTTCTCATGTTTTCTAATTGCTCTTTTGGCTTGTGTGTGGTTGAGTAAAGGACTGATGACCTCAGATTTCATTGAACTTTTCAGACATGTTTCTTGTCTGTCCTTCTCAATCCACATCTGATGTGAATCGTAATCTATCTTAGGATTGTATTGATGCCTCCATGGCATTCCTAAGATGATGTCCACTCCCTGTAGGGGTGCCACTAGAAAGTCTTCTGTATCCTTGTAGGGTTTGATTGAGATTTCAAGATTCTTGACTTCTCTAGTGCAATTGTATTTTGTTTTGGTAAACAACTTTGACCTTATAGTTAGATGGAAAAGACTCTAGGTTTAGCTTTGCTAAGGTTCTTTCCAAAATGAAATCATGTGTACTACCATCATCATGCAAAATAACAACCTCTTTGCCATTAATGAAACCTTTCATCTTTAGAAGAGCATGACAATTATACTTACCTCCCTCTTACTTGGTTGCTTTATTGTCAATCATGTGCACTTTCACTGTCAGGGTCTTCTTTCTTTCAGGACACTCAGTGTGGCTTTGACTGTCCTGATAATAGTATCATCGTTGGAATCATCGTCGGATGACTCATCATCAGATGAATGCCTCTTCCTTTTCTTACCATTGATTTTCTTTTCCAATCTCTCCCTATGCTCACGCTCATCAGCCAACTGTGCCTAAAGTGTGTCTAACTGCTCTTGGAGTGTGGGTGTTGTGGCTGATGTGCCATGATAATGCGATAAATACAAATAAAGTGGAGCGGAGAAAAAATAAAGATACTAAGTGTATGAGAATTAAACGGATGAAAAAGTGCATTTCGAGTGTATGGTAAGAAATGGATGGCGGAAGATAGTAAGTGTATGAAATGTAAAGCAAAAGAAATCACTTATCTCACTCTTTGATTGGAGGTAGAAAGGACTAGAGTGGGAGATATGTGACCAATGATGTCGCTTGTAGTCGTCCTTGCGCTCAACTGATCTCCAATTAATTGCTCGGTGATTTCGTGGTTCTAAATCGCGTTCTTGATTCAAGCATCTTCAGATTTTTCTTTTTTCTTCACCTTGTTGAGCTCCATAGCTTGCTGAATTTTCTCTTCTTTTTTTTTTTGAAACTAACCTCAGAAGACTAAGGTGTTTTGGAGGTCAAGACGGAAAACTTGACTTTGGTCATTCCAAAAGAGAAAATGTCGCATGCTAGAATGTAGTTGGTGGGGAGTTTACGATTAGGCACGTGCATCGATAAAGCTCGTGATGAATGACAATCACAAGGAGTAGATAGAGAGGAAAGGGGCAGCTAGAGTAATGATGAGTGCTTAGAAGCTTGTTGAGCAGTTCTACAGGTGGCTGCACGGTCCAAGGCTAGGAGGCCATCTCGGAGCTTGCATGGTTAGCTGACTGCAATGGCTGTTGGTCTACTCAGTGCCCCGAAGTTTGTGAGGTGCGTACGAAGGCCAAAGTCCTACAGGTAGCTGCAGTTTTGCAGTTGAGAAGGACGCACGTAGTGGGAAGCTCTTGGTTAGTCTGCAGTGGGCACGCTGACAGAGAAAAGTTTCCCAAGTCCCAAAGTTTTTCAAAGGTGGCTGCTGCGTGGATTATGGAGTGCTGGAGGCGATGAGTAGAGCTCTTTCGCTGTCTACATCGACAAAGGCCTGTTGGCCAGTGGTTGCTGCTGCCAGTGATTGCAAGTATGCTTGTCAGTAGGAGGCGGCTTCCAAATTTGCACGGGTGTTTGCACATGTGATGACTACTGAAAGACCCAGACTTTGTTGAGCACGCAGGTAGAGAAAGAAATCATGCAAGCCAAGACAATTTAGTAGACTCTGGAGCACACTGGGGCAACTGTATGTAGCCAAGGAGATTAAATGTCCTGCAGCCATCCATTGCTGGGTGCAATCTTCAAAGCCAATTCATTGAAAGCTAAAGTGAGCCTTGAGCTAGTGGGGTACATCCCTCTATGCACACTTCCTCTTAAATCCTCCACAAAACTTCTCTTTTCAAAGCGTCTTTTTCTTTTTTTTGAATTCCACACGAGGAAGCTTCAAACTTTCTTTTCTTCACAAGTGCGTGACCAAAGCTCTGCTACCACTGAAACCAGAAGGTAATTCTTTTCACACAAATTCACCACTTAATCAACTGGAGAAAGAGAACACAATCACACCATGAAAATGACAGCAGAATGGGTATAATCTCCCCCCCCCTAGAGTGGCTCACGCTTCCTCATCTAGAGTATTTATGATATTTCATAAAAGCACCAAGGAGCCAAAATTATGCCTCTCATCCAAAAATGGGGGATTTGCTTTACATAGCCATCTTAGGTCCCAAAATGAATTATGTCCTCAACAAAATATATTGCTCAAACTTGCAATAATAAAACAAATACAAAATTGGCCCCATGGCCATATATAATGCGCTGTTCGACACCTCAAAACGAATCACCGAATCAACTGATCCCAACATAACCGCGCTCAAAGCACAATAATCAAGCACAATACCAATGACACTAGTGACATTAGTATTAACATGGAATCACCCACAATACCGATCATCTAGCATGGCAAAACACAAGCTAGTCAGGTGTCCCCAACTAACCACAGAAAGTATCCACTAGGACCCCGCCGCGTTCAGTGCGCTCCTATGGAGTACTTTGCCATAGTCACACTCGACTAAAAATAATAATTTCCAAAGCAAGATATATCATAAATATAATTTCCATAACAAGTTCGAAGAGGGATCATGAGAGTTAGGGGCTCATGCAAGTAATCATGCAAGTAGAGGGATCACATGAGTTAGGGTTGGGCTCACGAGAGTTGTCTAGGGAGGGCTCATGGAGAGCTCATGGGAGGCATCACAAGAGGGATTCGTGGATCTAGAGGGATTGGTGGACCCAAAGGGATTCATGGATCTAGAGGGATTGGTGGACCTAAAGGGATTCATGTCCTTGGAGGGATCTATGTGTCCATCAGACCATGGCCTCCATAGGTCATGAAGCTAGAGGAAAAAGGCTAGGGGGAAGGTCTAAGGCAACATCCTATTGGCTTGGTAGTGTTTTTCACTCTTTCCATCAAATACTGAGAGTTAGGGCTTCAAATTTGTTTTATATAGCCTTTTCAAAAGCTATTTTTAGCTCCTTTCAATTAGGTTTTTGGGCTTCAGTTCCCACCATGCCCCCTGCCTCCCCACCCCACTCCACTGTCCTCTGCCCCCGCTCACTGCCCTCCCCAACCTCCCCATTAACCCTGACCCCCCCAACCTTCCTACACCGCACCTCACTTTCCCATGCTACCTCAAAGCTTGCCTCCCCACCCTGCGCCTACCCCCAAAATTACAAACACGGATATAGCTTCAAGTGTGTACTCAAGTCGTGGTCACAACATGCACTTTATTCATTGTAGAGTAGTATCTCAGCCATATACAATTACACCATAGCTTTGATTTCTCTTTGGACCCATCTGCTCCCTTGCTAACTCTACTTTGCAACCAACGGATGCCTCCTTGACTCCCTGTGGATGCCTTCCAACAAGCACAATTTCTTCTATTCTTTGATACAATTTGAGCTATTTTTGCAAGTTCTGACACCTTTGCCTTTTCAGACTTCACAGTTTGCCGATAGGCAAGTAAATCTAAACAACCAATCAAATATCTCGTTCAATGCATTTCTATGAGTGACACCACCACCATGCCTTGAGTTCTTGAAGTATGTTGCCTTAGTTTGATAGTGTGACTTCTCCATTCCTTGTGTATTCAAAATGGACCAAGGGCCCCAATTCTATACAAACCATGGTTTGTGTGCATAGAGAATATGCTACAAAATTGGTGAACATTATTTGAGGAAACAAAACTCCCTCCATTCTTTTACCATTAATTGCATAAGCACTTTAAAGTCATCCTAAATTTTTCATAAAACATCTCGTCGAGTTGACCCTGGTGAAGCAATTTTATCAATGCATCTAGCTTTTCATCCTTTTGCTCTCAAAGCTACTACTTGAGGATGTGAGGCCTTGTTCTACATACATTCATACAACACTTTCCAATAATCTCAACCCAAGGTTCTTTGAGACAATGTATGTTTTTCTTTCTCAAGATCGTGATTGGAAAAGAATCACCTTGCCTTCACTTGACCCACATTGGACACTTTGCTAGAAAGATTCTCTGTTGCCTCCTCATTGCCTCAGACAATTTCTTATTCTCCTTAAGTTTGAAATATCCTCGGGGGGGTCACTATGTATAAACCCTCTATATCACGTGTGTGCAAGGCCTATATTTAAATTCCCTTATCTGTAAATTTTTTCATTAATAAAATGTACCCCTTTTCTATACAAATCTGTAAAAATTTTCCAAAACTATTTTAAATAGTCCCTTATGTATATTTATTTCTGTAAATTTTAAAAATAGAAAATATCCTTCTGTTGAACTCACGTGATAGGGTTACATATGATGAGTAACCCCCCCGAGGAAATATCCTCCATGGAATTCCATCTCTAAAAGAAAATTCTCAGCTTCGTCAATGCAACATGTAGATACTTCTTGTAGACTTAGATTCCAAGCATAAACAAGATGAAAATATAATAGGTTATCAAGTATGTGCAGTTTTGCATGTAGAGTACATATGTGTACTCTCTCTAGTGGGATGGGAAAAATGGAATCCCACTTTGGATCCTTCTTGTCACAAAAGGGGGCTAGCATTTGGCTACAAGAGAGAACTCCATTCTCCCATTGTGATCTTGCCTTTTGCTTTCATTGAGAACACATGCAATATGAGCATGTGAATGTTGCATCCACCCTTGTATTATAAACATTCAAGCACTTGAGGGTTTTCAAATCACCAACAAGATACCATTCAACTCGAAATGTTCCATGGCCATCCATTGTAAATATTTTTACTTCCTCTTGGTTTCTAATAATTGATGGGATTCACATTCTCTCTAGAACTTTATTGTCAGCTCAAATTTTTGATTAATTAAATGTGGCTCATGATTCTTTGGGTGGCACCACCGATGGTAGAGTACACTCCCAATTGCATACCTAGAGCCATTAGTGTGGACATGAAAATAAATATCCCAATTGGGAGCTATGAGGATCGGTGTTATGATTAGGCACCATTTCAGAAGCTCAAAGGCTTGGTCACACTCCTCCATCCAAAAGAATTGCAGCTACAACTTGTATAGAGGATGGACTATCATGTCATACTACAAGATGAATCTTTTGTAGTGGTCAGCATGACCCATAAAGACATGCACTCCTTTGAATTCTGTGGAGGTGGTAATTCCATGATGATTTTTATTTTGTCCATGTCGGTTGTAATTCTATGTTGAGAGATGATGTGTCCCAAAACAACTCCGTGGGTGACCATGAACTAACATTTTGTTGGATTTAGGGAGATGCCATACTTGTTGCTGCATTTGATGAGAAATGCTTCAAGGCACTGTAGGTGGCATTTCTTGTCGGAATGGATTCACAAGTCATCCAAGAAGACTTGTAGAAACATTTTTGAGCAAAGACTTAAAGATAGTAAACATGACTCTTTAGAATGTGGTAGGGGAATTGCATAATGACTTTGTAGGCAAATATTCCCCATTCAGTTGCAAATCTATTTTAGATTGATCTTTAGGATCTATTTGCACTTGATTGTAGCCACTAAAATCCATCTAAGAAGCTATATATTTTCAATCCTACCATCCTTTCCAATACTGTTTCGATTAGGGGCAAGGGATAATGATCCCTGATGGTGGTAGCATTCACATTCTTTAAGCTCACACATATTTTTAGGTTCTTGTTATGTTTAGGAATAATCACAATGGGGGAAGCCCAATTGGTGTGCTCTATCTCTCATAAATGAATCTCGTAAGAGCTTTTCCAGTTCATCATATACAATGGTGCCATATTTGGGATTTGTTTGATATGGTCCACATACCTTAGGGCAGGCAATTCCCTAATAGATATGGTGTGTATGGACACTTTTTTGGTGAAATTCCTTTCATCTCTTTGTATGACCATGCTAGGAAGTCTCAGTATTCCATTAGGAGGACCTTGCATTTTGTTTCTTCTTCTTGAGTGAGTTGTTTCCCAATGAACACTAATTTTTCTTCCTCCCCTTCAAGGGTGAAGTTATTTGTTTTGGTTTTGGCTGGTCCCTCATATACTAGAGTCTCACCAATGCTATCACTTTCTTGCACTTCAGACTCCCTTAATGGTCTTGGCATTGTTATGGGGGCACTACCACTTGTTTAGTTCTTGAAGTAATTTGGTACTTCACAAATATCTACCTCTGATTGTTTTGAGCTAGTTGAATAGGTGATAACATCACTGGGGGCCTAATTATCACCATCAATCCTTTTAGTACCTTGGGGCATTTCTTTTGCTAGTATTAGGATCGCTCTTCATTCTCACATGCGGTCCCATCCAAGTTTAGTTGTTGGTGGTACTGGCTTGGTGAAGTATAGCTCCACAATTCTTTGTTGTACTCCTTCAAAATCATTTAATGCTCAACCTTGGCTTTGCTTTGATTCCCACATTCATCTTTCTTCTAGGATCTTCTAATCTATGATGTAACTTTGGAGGCTCAACTATGGGAAACTTGATAGCCATGAGGGCATGCAAAATGGCTAAATCATTGTTGAAGCCATGGTCTTCCAATTGAGCATTTTTAGCCTTTGTCTCAAGGTCCCATGGTCCATCAATGCCATCATTGTCAATGATAGTCTCTTTCGAATCACTACCCCATTCAATGTTGGCCATTAACATTGGAACTGTAGGATCAATTGAACTTTCAGGCATGAGTGGAGCTCCAATGGAGATCCTAGTTGCATGAGTTTTGCATCAGTTTCTAAGAGGACTGGATCTAGTGCATGGCAATTGTCAATTGTTGCCAATGCTTGGATCCAATTGTTGATATTACTTTGTGTGTCACCTGCTAAGACATTTTATTGTGGGAGGGCTGATTTGCTAGATGTTTTAGTAGAGGAGCTATCATCCAATGGTCTTGGCACAATGGGCTCGATTGCTCCTATCCCCACATTTGATTCTCACTGCCAAGTCATGATTTCGTATTGTGAGTTGATCCCTACCCCAATCATGGAGCACTGATGCTTCTTGAAGCCAACGGCATCCAATTAAAACTTGATAGGAAATATTGAGATCCGACAAAGACCATGAACTGGAGGGAAAAGCATAGCCCTCATACCATTGCTGATACCCCATCGACTATGCCCAAGTGTTTGTGGGTGAATCATCTGCAAGGTAGATGTTAAAATGATCTTTCTTCATTGTTGGGAGACCCCATGCATCACAAAGATCCTTTGATAAAACATTCACACCTATACCACCATCCACAATGGCTTGGACCTCATTATTTGCATTATGGATCAAAGGCATGGTGATATTTCTTATGTCATCTCGCTCACCCAATCGGGCTAGGATGTCTTCTATTTCTTCCATAGATGGAGGGAGATTTGTTGATTCAACCCATCTTTCAAAACTTGCCCAAAGGTTGGGACAATTCCATAAGAGGATTTTGATAGGGATGGAGATATGGCAACTCAGGATGTTTGAGACGCATTTTCCAATTAGCATTATAAAGCACTATACTGTGGCCTTAGTTGATGGAATAGAGGTTCAATTATGGTGTCAAGACTTGGTGGAACCAAGTCATGAATTGGACCTTGCGCTTGCTCATCATATTCAAATTGGGCTTGTTCCTTCTCCACCCATTCTCAGAGTGCTTGAAATCGAGCTATTTCTAATTCAACACTAGGATATGAAGGAGATATGAAGCCTTTTTGATAAGTGTACGAAAAGTAGCCCACACATTGCAGCGCAAATTACCGAGTGTTAGGGATGCCAAAATGGTGCGTAATGGGCTGGAAAAATACTCTGTATGTAGCATGGCATTTTGTGTGTGAAATTTGGATTCAAATCAAGTCCCAAATGGGTGAATTATGCTTCATCAACAAAAGATTAGATCTTTAAGAGTGTTTGTGAAGAGACTTTAGTGTTAAGGCATGTTGAGAGTTCACGCTCAACATCATGTGATCATGTGTGCATAGCACCATCACGTGATCATATGTGCATAGCACTAACCTTATAGAGTGCTATAAAGGAAAGGGTTAGATCCCCTAACCCTAACCCTAAAAGGGTTTGTATATATTCTATTTTTTCAACTAATTCTAGTGTACAGTTAGTCATTTGTGGTGTGCTCTCTAGCTGTGCCCTCTCTCCTCATCTCCACTCTTCTCCTCTCCCCTCTTCATATTTTGTCATGGTATCAGAGCCCCCTTGTCTTCCACTGAGACATTGAGTTTCTTGAGAGTGTGAGAGAGATTGTGAGATTGAGAGTTCTCTTGAGTGATTGTGAGATCCTTCCCTTCACTTCCGTTGAGAGAAAATTCCGTCCATTCTATGTGTGATTTCTTCATGAGAGATTGAGAGATTTCTGTTCATTCTATTGAAGGAATTCTTAGTTCATCGAGAGAAAGAGAGATCTGAGATACATCTCTTCCGTTGTGAGGTTGTATGAAAGAGAGACATTTCAAGAGTTTGTAAGGTCTGTGTAAGTTTGTTCTCGGAGTTATGTGGTTCTTTGTGAGAAGTTCACGTTCTTCTATTGCATAGCTTTCCAACAAAGCTCGATTCCTTCAACGACAAAAGCTACTCCTCACAACACCGGCCAAAGGAATGGCATGCGAACAGTCGACCTGACGACAGGGAAGAAATAATTGCTGAGAAAGTCGTTTGCTCCGATTGTGATCGAGAAGAGTCCGCCAGCCACGATACAAGCAGAAGAAGCTGCGCCAACAAGCGCCGTCAAGTTGCCTATGTACTCCCTGAACAGCTGAATTTGTTGGGTCATCTTTATGCGGTTTATAAAAATGACTCCCGTGTCATCGAGAATCCCTGCGCCTACGGAGGCAAAATTTGCTCCCAGGAGGAGGTTTTGACCTTTGGCATTCGGATCCTCATACGGCAACGTTGCTTGCATTCCCCAATGTTCGCTTAGAAAGTCGGAAATGATGCGACCATTGCAAAATCGTCCGGTAGGCACATGGCCAGGATAATCGATTCCATTCGGTTTGAAGTTGGCTTTCGCCAATGATAACAGATGATTATTGTTACCTACGTCCACTAGAGAGTCTCCAAAAACACGAACATGGCAGTTGGAGGAGCGGCCTCCGCCCTGCACAGAACCATCGCAACCACCAGATAGAAAGCGGGAACCAGAATACGCATTGCCATCTCGCATCTGCGCGACCAAATCAAGGCAATATACAGTCTTAGCGCCACCTCCGAACCACTCAGCGACTAGAGGCAGAATGTTTGCAGCGATGATGCAACGGTCCTGAGCGACGGAGGAGCATCTGAGTTGACAGTACTACAAGGCGTGGCTCCGGGCTCCAACGGCCTCCAGCAAGCCAACGGACAGCGACGCGCTCCAACCTCCACATCCACGAAGCCTCTTCATCGACTCTACATGACAAAGCGCAATTCAAGCTTCCTTACCAACGTGATCCTCCTCGACGGAATCGGCATCTTTGATGGAATCTCTAGTAGATTCCAAAGCGCCAAAAATTGACACGTGGTAGGGTAAGCCCATCCTTGGGCTTGGCCATAAAGCTGACACGTGGCAGACCTTATCTGCCATGTCACCCCTGCCAGCTCATCCTACCACGTCATCCTGACACGTCACCCCTGCCAGCTCATCCTACCATGTCATCACCGACTGCCACGTCAGCACTGCCACATCATCAGTGACACGTCATCAGGCCACGTCATTAGGCCACATCATCAGTGCCACGTCACTTGCCACGTCATTAGTGACACATCATCAGCCATGTCACCTGCCACATCATCAATGACACGTCATCAGTGCCACATCACCTGTGCCACGTCAGCAGTGCCACATCACCCTGCTGACATCATCAGTGCCACCTCAGCAGTCTAGTCAGCACTGACCCCTGCAGGCACAGTCCCTTGCCAGGCACACTGTGCATACACTGCATGTGCACACTCCTGCCACCTCAGCACAGAGCTTCACTGGCACACCTCTTGCTAAGCACAGTGCCACATCATCACTGCATGTGACTCACAGTGACACATCATCATTGAGCACCATTTGCACTCCTTTTGCCCCTCCACCTAGATCAAGTCAGATCTCTTGATCCAGGAAGAATTTGAGGGTGCTCCAAAAAGGAAAGTCGCTCGATTTTTCGTGCTCTACGCGCTCGTTACATCATGCGCACATTTCGGTGCAAGTTACACTCACATTTAAGCCTCGCCGACAAAACCACTTCCTTCACGCACATTTGCCTCTACATTGACGCATCTGACCCAGCACTTAAAAAAAGAACAAAGGAAAAGGAATTATTTGCTGCTCTTTCATCGATCGACGGTTGGTTTAGATCTAGATCAGAGTAGACTAGATCGCCATAGAGGGGACGCTTTGAATTCCCCAAGTTGCCAATCTAAGCCATGCCCGAAATTCCTGACTAGTACCTACTCGGAGTCAGTCCATACGCTCACATCCGATTTCACATCATTACATTACCTGAAACCTTACGTTCATCAGTTCAGTGAGCAGACTTCAGAGTTCAGAGGCATTGCAGATTGATTCAGTGGGCAGATAGCACTTGATTTCACACACATGCCACCATTGTAAAGCCTATTTGGCTATCTCACGGCATCGTGCACATCATTTTTTCAGCCTTGTAAAGCCTCTTGGCTATTCCCGGCATCATTGCCACAAGCCTTGTAACACAGGTCAGATCTTATTTACTGCAGTTCTATCTTCACCAACGGTACAGAGATTTCACTTGGCATCTTCAGTGTATTTGCAGTTGATTCATACACAGTTTTTCAGGACACTTTTGAGTACATTGTTTGCACCATGTCGACTAGCAACCTCAATCTGGAGGCATCTGCTAAGTTAGACAACTCCAATTACGGTACATGGAAATACCGAATGGAGACCATTCTTGTGCTTCAGGACAAATGGGAGTATGTTGATGGATCCATACCTAGACCATTGGCCGATCCAGCCACCAGTAGCTCTACTCCATCTGTTGTCACAGCACCAGCAACGGGATCTACATCGGGATCTACATCTACACAATCAGTTTCTGCACCAGTATCAGATCCTGCCATTGCCCGAGCTCAAGCAGAAAAAGCTCAAGCAGAATGGGATAAGAAAGACAAGTATGCCTATCACTTGATCAAGCAGAATGTGCAAGATGTCATGCTAGGACAGCTCAACACAGTCAAGACATCAAAAGAAGCATGGGATATGTTCGCAGCTCTCTATGAGTCCAAGAACACATCCAGGATTCTCACCCTGAGAAACCAGATCAACCAGAGTTTTCGCAACAGCAGTGAAACCGGTCATGCTTATGTACTCCGCATCAAAGACTACAATAATCAACTTGCAGCAGCAGGAGAGACTATGAATCCCGCAGAAATGGTTCAAGTAATCCTGAATGGACTAGGAGAAGGATATGAGAATCTAGTCCAGAGTATTGCCATCCAACGGCAAATTCCAACACTTGAAGAACTTCAGTCAGTTCTACTTGGTGAAGAACTCAGGACTCAGGCCATTCAAGCACGTAAAGGTCATTCTAATGATCAGGCATTCACAGCTTCAGACAGAAGCAGAATAAAAAATTTGATTACTATAAAACTGATACAATAGATGGCGCTGCCTCCCAGCCGTGCGCTCCTATGTGAGAAGCTTCGATGGTGTGCTGGAAATAGTAGAGGATGGAGGCTAGATGCTAAGGAATCAGGGTTGTTGTAGCCAGTGATGATAATGGGCTTCACGAGCTTGCTCTTATATAGCCGCCGCTAGTTGTAGTCGGTTAGACCCAATTGGGAGACTGACCTAGTTGACCCAAAATGGCCGACTGGAGGTTGGTCCCGAAATAGGCCATCGACCACATGTTAGAACCATGGCACAGAATAGAGCAACTAACCTACGGTATCCGTTCGTCCCACATCCGGGATCATATGGGGCTCCAAACGGGCCCCGCAGCTCGAGAGTGGGCTCTGCCTCAAGAAATGCTCTTTCTATACCCTCAGTGCGGTCAGTCATGGGATGCCTTCCCACACTTGCATGTAGCCTAGTTGGTAGTGTGCCAACTCTATTTGAAGCCGTCCAGCCATCAGGCCACACATGGCCATGGATTTCTAAAAAAAGCTCGCAAAAACAAAGGAAATGGTAAAAAAGCTCACATTAAAAAGCTCGCCAAAAGATTTCCCCCATCGGCTCCCATGCAATGCTTCTTCATGAACGATGTTAGTCTTCTTAAACTCATTAGATGCTTTAATAGAGTCTACATGGTTTTGGAAAGTTACATCAAGCAACAGTAGCTTATCACTTTGAAAGCTCTTGAATGGTATCATGTGTAAAGTGATGCTATTGGGAGTTGGTATTTTTTTCTGATTTTGATCCTCATATAACTTTCATGCAAAGTACTCATCAAGCCTTCTTTGATTGTTGAATAAAGAATCTCATTCAATATGCACTGTCAAACAAATAATATTGCAAGCGTCCCCAAATGTCCACCCCATCATAAAGAGTCTTTGGTGGCTATACACATTCACAATTGTACTCAGACATCTATGATAAAACCTAAGCCAATATATTTGTCATGAATTCATTTTGACCTGTTTTGGGCGTATTTTGAGTCTGCGCTAGCGCAGACTCAAAATAGGCCCAAAACAGGCCAAAATGACAAAAATACCATTTTTTCAATTTTTATCAGAATATGGTCATGTTGGTACTCAAAATGACCGGAATTCGACGAGGAATCCAAATATGAGGTCAAAAGTTTCAAATTATACACTTTTAAAATGTACATATTATCTCCCATAGTTCCTCCCTTCTACTTTGAATATGGACATATCTTCCATAATTTTTTGCCTCCTACTTCCACTCATATCCGCCCCCCCCTTGTGCATAGTATACACTCTTCCACCCCTCCCACATGCTATGAAAATGAACATATCCTATATTCTCTCCCCCTCTTTCTAACCTCCCCATCTTTCTTATAACAAGATGAAGACCCATATAGCCATTTGCAAAGTTTTCTATGAGTTTCTCACATTAATGGTGCTGTGACAAAAGAAGAATATATGAATTTCTTCCCTTGCACAATGACTGAGACGATGCAACCCTAGTTCCCAATTGTTACTTCAAAGACTAGCAGCAAATGTCCAAAACTTTTCTCAAGAGGTTCAGAATGCTTATGAGGGCTTTGATTAATGAACTCAACACACTACTAGACAACAAGTCCTTGCACATGTGGTTGATTCTAGGTTGCACTCAAATTGACCTTAGATCTCCAAACCAGGACCTACCAGATAACCGAGCTACTCAAATCCCTTCTCCTCATATGGGGGGCTTACAAGTAGAGTTAGCTGGTTCCCGTGTAGTTACACAAGAGTTGAGTATTAATATCTAACACCCCCCCTCAATGTCCACACACAAGTGAACTTACTTTTTCAGCTCAATGCCAAGTTGATGAAGATGCCTCTCCAGCAAGTCCCTTCCAAGAGCCTTTGTGAAGATGTCCGCAGCATTCTCTATAGTCAGACAGTATACCAAGTCGACCTCTCCATCCATGATGAGCTCGCGTATAAAGTGATATTGAATCTCAATGTGTTTTGTGCGAGCGTGGAACACAGGGTTCTTTGCAATTGCCATGCAACTCTGATTATCACATGATAACTGCGTAGGCTTGTTCTGCACTGCACCCATGTCCCCTAAAATCCTCCTTGACCACACTGCCTCACAAGAAGCAAAACATGCTGATTTTTACTCAGCCTCGGTAGAAGAAAGAGCAACTGTGGGTTGCTTCTTGCTGACCCATGACACAACTCCAGATCTTAGTGAGAAACAATAACCTGTCACTGATCTCCTGCTGTCCACGTCTCTTGCCCAATCCGAGTCATAGAATCTGGTCAAGGTGTTGCCCTTGGTATAGGTGATGCCATAACCAAGTGTGCCTTTGATGTATTTCAACACCTGCATCCCTACTGGGGCTTATTGGAAAACTTGCTTAGTACACCAGTCGCAAAGCTGATGTCTGACCGTGTGTTGCACAAGTAAATCAAACTGCCCACAAGCCTTCTATACTTTGCTTCGTCCACCAGTGGTGATGAATCCTCGTTTGAGAGCTTCATGTCAACCTCCATAGGGGTGCCAACTGTCTTGCACTCAGCCATGCCAAATGCCTTCAGTATCTCTCCAGCATACTTCAGCTGTGAGATGATCTGTTTTGGCTCTTGCCAAACTTCAATTCCCAAACAGAAATCCATCAGTCCAAGCATTTCAAACTCTCTTCCTAGCAACTGCTTTGTCTGCGAGATCTTTTCTTCATGGTTCCCTGTTATGACAAGGTCATTCACATAAAGGACCACGATCATACACCTGCCTCCTTCTCTGTAGATATACAAATTTGCATTAGATGGGCTCCTCCTGAACCTGTTTTGCAGAAAGTAGGCATCAATCCACTGGTACCACACTCATGGGGCCTATTTCAGCCCGTAAAGTGCCTTCTTCAGTTTACAGACTTTACCTTCTGAACCGAGCTTCTGAACCGAGGATTGAACCGGGGATCGCAAAACCTGGTGGTTGTTCCATGTATACCTCCTCCTTGAGATCTCCATTCAAAAAGGGAGATTTTACATCCATCTGAAACATGGGCTAACTTTCCTGTGCTGCTAAAGCCAAAACACTACGAATTGTGGTTAGTCAAGCTGTGGGAGCAAAAGTATCCTGATAATCAAAACCATGTACCTATGCGGATCCTTTTGCCATGAGCTGAGCCTTGTACTTATCCAACGTGTCGTCGGACTTGTACTTGGTCTTGTACACCCACTTAGTGCCGATTACCTTATGTTTTGTGGCGGATCCACAAGGTACCAAGTGTTGTTCTTCATTATGGAGCCATACTCTGACTGCATAGCCTCCATCCACCTATCATCACCCTGTGCCTCTTCAAGACACTTGGGTTCTTTAGCACGAATCACCTCTGTCATCAAAGCATAGTTGACCAAGTGTTCCTGCGCCCTTCTTTGCTCCTCTAATCTCTTGGAGCGGCAGTGTTCGGATGGTTCCTCCTCAATGGCTAGAGGTTCTTTGCCATCCAAAAGTTTCTTTAACCACTTCAGGAATGGCCATTGCCGTTGTGGTTCTGCAAGCTCTTCTTCCTCTTCTTTATCTTGAATCCTCCCAAGTAGCGTTAGGGGAGTTCGGTCTGCTGTTGGTGGTTGTACTAGATGTATATCCTGGTCCTAGTTGTCTGGGAAGCAAGCATCCTCCTCCAATTGATGCGGCTATTCTGAGAAGACCACATCATGACTTACTATTACCTTCTTAGTAACAGGATTATAAAGACGATAACCCTTCGCCTCTTCACTGTATAGGGGATGCATGACTGGTGGTTGTAGTGGAAGAAGTCTCTTTAACATTTCTAGGAATAGAGGGTTTGATTTACCTTGTTCCCAGATTTATCTTGATAGTATTTTGGATAGTGATCCTATCGGATCCTCAACAGAGTCTTGATGCACACAAGCAACTTCAAGCCTCTCACTTTCAGAGGAACGTGCACACAACAAGACTCATAAGAAGGAGACAAGCACTCAAGAGAACACACATGAGTGGATTCCAAACTAGGGCTAGAGAAATGTATAGATAGAAGAGGCTAATCCCAATGCCATGTGGCATATGATGAGAGGTTGAATGGATTGCAACCAATAGGATGTGGAGGTGGACCTAATCCTCCTACCCTCTGGTCCAAACCATACGATATATGCACACCAAATATAGTGCAAAATTTGCACATATGCCTACATAGCACGGTCCTCAGGGTTGGGCCCGTCTGCAACAATGATATGGTCAGTGGGGGGGCCATCTAGGTCAACTTTGATGATCACAAAGGCAAGGGTGTCTATCACTGAAGTGAAGGGCACTCGCAAATTCTCCATCTTATTAGCAGCCATAGGTGCGCTTTGCAAAAACTCCATAGGCCTGTAGGGCTACTTTTGTACAGCACACTATGCTTACACCGAGCTTCTCTGTCTCCTACTACTCACTTTCCTACCCTCATCATGCACTTCTGGTAGTCATCATGATGTATAGGCCTCTCCCCCCACCCCTCTCACCCCATCCCCCCTTCCACTTTATACCAGAGCAGTCCCTATGCTCTTGCTATATAGCATACTTTGTTTGGCACACATTTCCCCCCCCCTTCCATTTCATGCTAGCACACTCCCTATGCTCTTGATGTACAGCGTGCTATGTTTGCCGCACATCTCCTTCTTTACTCTTCCTCTTTTCACTTCGACATATGAAACTGTCCATGATGTATAGCTCTCCCATGCTCTCTATAAAATGAAAAAAAACTTGTACAAAGCACGCTACATACATATTTCTTTTGGTTGTTTTACATGTTGTTTTGCTAAGACTAACCAGCAGACGATCCATAGCAAATTGTAACATGGCCAATAAATTCACCTTGGAAATGGGTTAACACATTCACTCAACCCTCACCTAGTCCTATCTAGGGGCTAGCAGCCTTGGACTAGTGGGCATAGGACCCCTGGTTGGTGATGAAACACACACACAACCCACACTCACACACATGCTCAACCACCGAGCCAGGCCCTTGTATGGCAAATTTAATAAGTAGACTATGGCAACAAACAATGCTAAACAAAGAAGCAAGCTATAGGGAAAACACCCAATGTGATTGCATGGCAAGCAATTTAGCAATAGTAGCAAAGATGCACCTATATTAAGCACATGATTGTTTGCAAACCACAACTCATGCAAGCAACAAGCAATGAACAGACACGTGCCACAACACCAACAAAGCCACAACACACAGATAACTATGATAAACACCAATAAGCAAGCACAAGCAACAACACATTAGATAATACAATGCACCAACAAGCGAAGCAAAGAGCCGCAACTCAAGCATATCAACGAAGCAGCATCGCCTAAAGCAATCATGAGCAAGCTATGGCACATAGGCCAACATGACAAACAATAGCCTACATACACAACTACCTAAAGTGGGCAACACAATGTGACTAATGCGAGACTAATGCCAAGCCACCATAGACAAAGCTCATCGTGACACAAAGCAACAAAGTGCAACAAAAGCAGTGTTGGTATATGATCAATGCCCACCTCTTATATGTAACCACCAATGTTCCGTAGTGCTTTTTTGTGAGGCCCCATTAGAAGGAGAGTCATGGTATGAGCACTGATAGGAGACGGTAGGACTCCTCAAGGATTTGGGGGCTACGCCCCAGATGGAGGTCTGGGGAAAATGCCCCCCAGCGTGGTAAGGTCGAGAGGCCCCATATGGTCTGGACATTGGTAGGATCCTAGTTTGCACCCTAGGTGAGGTCTCATGGTGACTGCTTGATGGTTAGGAGATGGTAGGACTCCTCGAGGATTCGGGGGCTGCGCCCCAGATGGAGGTCTGGGGAAAATGCCCCCAGCATTGTAAGGTCGAGAGGCCCCATATGGTTATGCCCTTCGTTGCATTCAAGAGCTTGTTCGTGTGTGAATTTGCTTATGGCAAACTGCATGCCATTTCCATAATAAGAATTATTTTTCTATCTTTTTATCCATATTTGCACAGTTGATATTATTTTGATAGTCACATCACAATTTCACTGAAGCAACATACATCTAATTTAGAAGGAATCATAAAAGATAACAAACGAGTATGATATGGTTTGACAGATGGTGGTACTCAAGAATGAACTTTTGAGCATGGTTATAATGGAGCCAACGGAGGGCTTGTAAGAGTTGAAATTCTACCTCAAAAGAACCAAAGTTGTGTAGAATCCAAACAAACCAAAATTTGAGAGTAGTAAAAGCAGGTCTAGTAGCAAAACTGTAATGTCAAGTGTGTTTGTGTCAAGTCTTCATGGTTTATAGAAGAAAGTTTCAAAAAAATTTCAAAGTCCAAAAGCAAACCACAAATCAAGCAACTCATTGCTTGCACAATTTGTAACATCGTTTGAATGAATGGGTGAGGAACTATTAGATATGTTGTATGACAAGGAGTCATTGATTGAAGATTATTTAAAGTGAAGTTAACTGCATCTTAACATAGAGATGCTACTTGAAAATTGCATTGAATTGACAAATGACTTTAGAAAGGAAGGTAGAATAATGGAATGACATCGAGATTGATTATCTCCCAATGGATAGAGCCAATCCCCATTATGGATTGTTGTTAATTAGCTTATGGGATACTTTTGAATTGAGAGTTATGATCATCAAGGCTTAGAGCTTTGAGGGGATACGGATTGAGGACAGTAGAGGGGAAAAGTAAAGGCACGAGGGGGGGGGAACTTATAGGGAAGGGAGGTTGACGCAGAGAGGTGGTAGGTAGACAAGTGGAGTATTTGGAGATAGGCAGTTGGAGTTCTATAAGGGAGACTGAGTTGCCAATTGAGAAGAGATAGGAGAGGGTGAGGGATCGATGAGCAACAGAGAGGAGAGGCTGAGTGAAGTTAACTGCATCTTAACATAGAGATGCTACTTGAAAATTGCATCGAATTGACAAATGACTTTAGAAAGGAAGGTAGAATAATGGAATGACATGGAGATTGATTATCTCCCGATGGATGGAGCCAATCCCCATTATGTATTGATGTTAATTAGCTTATGGGATTCTTTTGAATTGAGAGTTATGTTCATCAAGGCTATGGAGCTTTGAGGGGACAGGGATTGAGGACAGTAGAGGGGAAAAGTAAAGGCACGAGGGGGGGGGAGAGCATGAAGGGGGGGGAACTTATAGGGAAGGGAGGTTGATGCAGAGAGGTGGTAGGTAGATAAGTGGAGTATTTGGAGATAGGCAGTTGGAGTGTCTATAAGGGAGACTGAGCTGCCAGTTGAGAAGAGATAGGAGAGGGTGAGGGATAGATGAGAAACAGAGAGGAGAGGCTGAGTGATGTGAGGGGTGAGGGTAATATGAGATTTTAGTCACAGGGGTGAGGGAGATATTTCTAGGAGGGGTGAGGGAATGGAAAAGAAAGGGAGTGGTAGTAGGAAATGAGAGAGGAGAGGAAGTGAAGAGGGAGTGTGAGAGAGAAGCAAGGAAGATGCATAGGAGAGGTAAGCAAAGAGATAGAGAGGGGAAAGTAAGTGGGGGGAAGGGGAGAGTGTATGCGGAGGGGGAGACAATGAAAAAGGGGAGAGGGAGAATGGAAGGAAAATGGGGAGATGAGAGATGAGAGAGTGGAAGAAGGGGTCAACAGAAATGATAACTTCAGGGAGATCTCAAGTCAATGAAGGAAAATAAAGAGAGAAGGGAAGATGATCACCTTCAATCACTTTTTCCAATACTCTCTTGATGTTTCAAGATTATCAAGGAAGACAATGGATGGTGAATGGATGGCTAGGCCATCACAGTGAGAGGGGCTCAAAGCAAACTTGATGATGAGGATGACAGTAGGGTGGCATTTGATGTAGAAGGAGGAGGGTCTTCTGTGGGGCTCAAAATTTGGAAGAGGATGGATATTAGATGTGGAAAAGGAACAATGAGGGGGTTGAGATGATTTTATAAGAAAGGAGGTGCGAGAGGTGGACTTAGTCAAAAGTTGTGCACCCTCCAAATCATCCATGTTTGGATAATTGGATTAATTGGATTTTCAAATTCCCTTTTTTGTGGATGGGTTGGATGCATTTTTTCCCTTTAACATTCCCTTGCCCATAACTTCTCATGGGTATCTACGATTGCTTTTCTATAAAAAGAAGAAATGTTCAAACTTTTGAGCTCTATAAATTGGTGTCCATTTTATGGCCTCATTTTTTTTTTTAAGTGGCTATTTTTTAAGAAATATAAAATTTCTATAGCGAGTAACTAAACGTTTCTGCTTGGATTCTTATATTTTGTTAGAGTTGGAAATATATTTACTCTCTTAGATCTTCAGTGATATGTCCGTGGCAGTTTGCGGTGGTTTTTTTTTCACACATACTTGTGCATGTAAGTGTAGAACTCCATGTAGACATTTTGTGCTACTTGAGTCTGTGTTGACACATAGTTAACATTTTCTTCCTAATATTTTTGCACATTCTCCTTTTGGTTGTGTATTCCACATTAGCGGCTCTCAACCCTATCTACACTTTTCTTGCTCTCTTTTTGGCCTACATTCTTTCTTTTTGGTTTCAAATCTCTCTTGTAGCTCCTATATCATTGCCATAATTGTACATTTTTCCTTCTCAATACTGGGCAATGCGCTCTCCATCCTGTAAAGTTTTTTTAAAGGACTTTCTTTTTAGTTCTCTAAGCATCAAGTTGTTCTTTTATCTTTGCTAGATCTACTTCTGATGGGTTCTCATCCGTCCTAGTATCTTCAAGTTGCTGATGAAAGAACTTAACCTAGTGCCTTAGTATACTTCTTGTCTTCTCTACCTTTCTTCCTCATCTATTTTTTAAACTTCTCTTGCTTGGGTCTTAATGGCCTCAGCTTGCTCTCATGCCTGCATGACTTTTTCTTCTACACGCTCTACCATGGCTTATACTATCTCTACCTTGGCCTCTACATCACCCTTGAGGATCTTCTCCTATTGTGCTATTGATGTTGCAATATGGGTGGCTTCCCTCTATAGCTTCCTCGAGATATCCCTCTAATATTGGCAAAAGACTATATTGAGGATAATGCAAACCAACTCTAGTGGTCTAAGATGTCATTTTCATTGATGATATATCATCATTTACACTCTTCAAGTTGTTTAGGATGGTCTAAAAGATTGTCTTTGTGAAAGAGACTAGATGTGATAGCTTTGATGGCAAGCCAGAGGGATTGATTAGAGAGGGGCTAGATGGCAAGTTTTGGAACTTGTTGTGTGCAGAGAGATCCATTGTGAGAGGGGATAAAGTTACAAGTAGAAGTTATAGAAGCTCAAGATGGCTGAGTGCAAAGGTCATGTGTGCAAGGATGCCAAGGTTGCTGAGAATAGAACGGATTGTGCTGGGAGTAAGATGGTTGAGTGCAATGGATTGTGCAATGATGGCATCAATTTAAGAATATAACTTATAAGAATGATGACAACCAAGCTTGCATGCAGTGATCGAGCTTGCTTGCAGAGTAAGTAGTTAACTACCACCGAGCTTGTAATAAGAGTAAGTAGACTAGTAGTTAATTACTAGACATTCATACATAGTTAATTTGGTGGCCCAACCATTAGGAATGGAGCCATCTAGTTGGCATGCATTGGGCAGGCATACAACTCAAATTTTGATTGATAGTGTTGTGGAAGTGGTAGTGGGCAAGACTAGTACCATTAATTTCATAATGCAATGATGAGCCGCGAACCTAGGGGGGTTAACTAAGAAATATCTAAGATAGCATGCATGATCAACAGAAGAGGTTTTAGAGGGAGTGTGCAAGGGTACCGTTAATTTAAGAATATAATGATGATCCAAACCTAGGGGGTTAACTAAGAAATATGTAACATAAGAAGTGCAATCAATAGAAGAGGTTTTATAATTTTATGGAGTTGCAAAAAATATACATAAACAGTGTAACATCTATTTCAGGTATGTAACATTGGTACCCGTTTTAAGAGTACCCAAGCAATAGCTTTAGAGCATGGGATGGCAATGGCTTTCCATAGTGCATGGCTATGGGATCTTATGGATGCTACTTTCCAAAGTGAGAGAACTTGGAAGTCAAACAATAGAGGAAACTTTTAGTGAAAGGAAGCAAACTTGACAAACAATTGAATTTTGATGGTACTACCTAAAAAAATTTAAACCATAACATGGAAAAGTATGCAAGGAATAAAAGATGACATTTTGATTACGTCCATGCTTGGTAGAGTCCCTCGCTGATTCTAAGTAATTCAAAAACATGTTGCTTAAATAGTAGAGTTTTTCAGTTATAGATAAGAGCCAGCTAGCTAGATATGGTTAAACTAAGAGCATAAGACATGAAACATTAATTGGCTTGGTGCATAAGAAAGAGAATAGGAAAATGTGACATAATAGTTGCATGTAAGTAGGAGAGAATATTATCTTTATATGTAGCTAGTTAATGAAGTACTCATGAAGTAAATACAATAAATGGGTTAGTGCTAATGAAATTGTGAAGTATATGATAGAGTAGCTAGCATGGTTGAGCTAGCTAGCTAGCTAGCTAGCTTTAAAGGTAGGCAAAGAACAACACAAAACAATAAATGACCTAGCTTGGGAGGCAAGTATTCATCTAAAATGACAAGGGAGTTCTAATTGGATAGGTAGGGAGATCCTAGGGGGTGTACCTAAGAATATGCAACCATATATGGGGTTTTTTAATCCAATATATGCACAAAATATACATATATGCGTACCTTAGGGGTTTACTTTTTAATTCACAAACTCATGAAATTCAAAGTTTAATAATGCTAAGACACATATGTTAGTAAAGATTTGAATATTATCCCTTGAATACATGTTGTGAACTCACATTTTGCCCATAATACATAGAGACTTGACTTGAGCTTGATCTTTATGATTTCTTCCACTTAGATGGGATTCTAGAGCTCATGGAATAAATTTAAAAACATCCACTCTTAAGGGTATGTTAAAATCATTTCAAGGGAACACTTCGTCTTACATATTACCTTAAACATGGAATGTTAAGCACTACGTTTTCCTTTTTCTCCAAAGGGAAGGTGATGATCCAACGTAGTAAGAAAATTCAAAACCGAAGGACCTTAAACAAAAGGGAGATAACTGAACGTGCTAACAAGTGTCTTTTGAAGAGTATTTTTGTGGAACTAACTTAATCTTAGACTAGTCTATCTACCAATGTGTGTGTGACTTTAAGAACAGCATTTGCATATACATTGAGAGAAGCAAAGACTTGGTATGTGATTCATGCTACAGGTGGAGACTACACTCAAGAATTCTTCAAAATTCAAGAGATTCAGGGCAATCAATGCTTCCTTAGCTATCGCGTTTCTTGCAACTCAGTTGCAGATCTAGCTCCGCAGCTCCTGAATCCTGCTCAGTGGTATCTTGTATATTTTCTTGGGCCTGGACAGCTTCTGTTTCTGTCGTAGGTACTGTTTCAGCGTCTGAATCTGTCACCTCGATTGGCTCGATCCGGTCTTGCAAAGGTGTAGCCGTCTGGTCTTTTGTATCGTGCGTACTTTGCATAATCGATTCCACATATGGAGTACGGAACTCGGTGATCACACTGCAACAATGTGCGTCACTCTCATGAATCAGTGTCGGTGCCTTGCACAACCTTGCAATAGCAATCTGCTTACAAGGAACTAGCCGCTTATTAGAAGTAGCAGCAGAACAATATTGCTACAAATTACGCTCTGTGACTAATATAAGCTAGTCTGTAGGTTGTCAAATTCCCAGTTTACAGAATAGCAGCTTTGTGTAATTCTCCAAGTGAATGGCTGCGAGAGAGATTGGAGCTTCGCCCACTACATTAATGATTTGCGAGTTAGTACCTTTGCACCATCAGGCTGCTGCACGGCTAATATGACATCCTCGCCAGACGATTCGATCTGCATCATTTTTTGAGATAAAGAACCCTGTGGCTCACCATCTGTTGGTACAATCACTTGTGCTCCCATTCCTCTTGGAGAAACACCGAGGATTTGAATTCCCTACGCATGCACGTAATCTATCAACCCTGGCTGCGGTATTCCTTATTTACGAGTAGAGTGTCCATCTGTGCTTGGAATGACTAAACATCGGATGTACCAGTGGACCGACAGATTGTCGGCCGTCTGATGTGGAAATGTGTGAAGGGGGCCAGTTGGCAACGATGTGGCCGTCATCGTCCGCCATGGGCATCCTCGAGACCTTCCCAACGATGACAGCTACGAATACCTTGAGGACAAACGGGTTCGAAAAAGTTCAAGTTAAGCACACAAAGCATTACATAAGCATTTTGTATCTTGCAAAATCACATGATTTCAAGCAGTGTCGACGTCATTATGCCATACAAGGATGCGCAAAGGGAGCTTCTGTTACCTCATACGACAGTAAAATACTATACAATACTAGTGGAGCTGCGCAATTGCTTTTGCTGCAAGGCTGTTTCTTTGAATATATCGTCAAGGAGAGGGCGGACAAGCATATCTGTGCAATTGAGTACTGCACCAAATTCACGGGTGATGTCAGAAACAGAGCACGGGAATCGATCGCCCACCGGAAGCGATGCTGATTATAGAGAGAGAGATCTGATAAGAGTACCGCTGAGAAGATGTGACCACGAGAGCAAATGAGCGAAAGAAGTTCAGCAGCGCGATTCAGCAACATGGGATAAAGGTGCCAAGGAAAGTAGCTAGCGGTGAAAATCTGGTAGCAAAGCACGCCGACGATTTCTACCTGTGCACGGTAACGAAAAAACCAGAAAAAAGGGAGGCTGCAGACATTAGCATATGAGGTGCAAAACGTTTAATGGATTCTAGATACGGAGTCTGCGCTGCAGATGAAGGGAGGCGCTCACAAGGTCGACGGAGATGAGGAAAGCGAAGAGACCCACGACGTATTTATGGGTGAGGATGATAGGGTGGAGGGAAGAAGGATTGGAAAAGGCTGAGGTGTAAGAGAGAGCGATTTCAAAGAGGGAGGGCATATTGACAATATATTGTACAATAATCAGGCGGAGAAGGAGGCTTGTTGTAGATGAAAAGAAGGAAGTGATTCCATATAGAGTACGTCAAAGCCTACATGTATTATATATATTTGTTGTAAAAGAGACACATAGCCCACAGAAAGAGAGAGAGAGAGAGAGAGAGAGAGAGAGAAGGGTAGTTTTGTTTCGCCCCGCTCTACCCCCCTTAACCTAACCCTAGTTACCCTTACCCTTACCCTCTTTGACCTTAGCATCAAGGTACTCTCTTACCCTTACCCTTACCCTCTTTAACCTTACGTTTGTCTCTCATGACAACACTAGATAATTCTAGAATGTTGATGTGCTTCATCATGTCAAGCTAAAATCGGCCTCTCGCATACCCTTGGCATTTGTGAAAAGGTACGTGAAAAGGTCCATTCAAAAAAAAAAAGGGCTTGCGATGTACTTCTCTACACATCTTTTTTTGGGGGGAATTGCCTCCCCCAGGCCTTTTACTAAGAACTTCCTTCGGCAAACTATGTAAAATGAAGCCTCAATGAAGCATCAAAGTTTCAAAATGTAACTCATATTTTTTTCCAGGCAAGTTTGAAAATTTAGTTTTAGTTATTTATTCAAGTCTTAAAACCCGAAAAGCTATACGTAAACCATGTGATGTGGAAAGTTTCCCTTTGGTCTTAGTCTCACTTTTCCTTACAAGCTCAAGGTGGGGAAGGACTTTGATGACAAGATCTTACCAAAATCTAATTACCTGTACTCCTCACAACTTTTGTTTTGTTTTGAGAGACGGCTTTGCTGTGTGAGGCACTTACACCCACCAGACATCTCATGGAGAACTCTTTCCACCCACCTTATTTGAAACTTCCACTAACTTTTATCAATGACAAAAACAATGATGGTCTCACAACACTATAATTCACCCTAATTTCAATGCTTTTCTCGACGTAAATTGACTAGAAAAGAATCCACCATCATCGTAGCTACATGCTATTGATCCCAAGTAATGGTTTTCACATGACCTACCCACTGCCGGAGCCATCTCTCTCTATTGTGAATCCTCCTCGCTTTCATTATCCCCACCATTGCTTGCTCCCATCTCGTTTCAAGGATTAGGCTCAACATCATATCACATTCTTGTTTTCTCCTCAACATAGAAAGCTAAGGTAAGTGTGATCTCTTATATATGTTAGATTCATATCTCAAGCTAGTGCAAAGAATTTCATGAAAGGTTTCTAATTAGAAGCATAGCATAATTGCAAAATTTCACTTAAATCATTGAAAGAAAGCAATCTCTTAGTACAGTCATCCTATTGTTATAAGCATATATGTAGTCCTCCTCCATACAATCCCTGTTCATAACCTATCGCTGAGATGAGCATCCAATATAAGTTGAATGCATGCGAATCCAAAGCATGACATATAACATATTAAGTCAAAATCTAACTTATTGCATAAGTTGAATGGATGCAATTCTAAATCATTATTATGTCTCTACTGAAGTAAATTAGTTTTAGAGGAGTTATAATTTATGTCTTTAATCGACCCTTGCCAAGATTCCGAGCCCACCAAGTGGGATTGTCCAGCTTTCTCCACCCTTACTGTTGCCTCATGCTTTTGCTTGTAAACAAGTATGGCATCTTTTGAAACTTATACTTGGCTTACTTTTAATCCTCCTCATGAGCCCATGGTGGCTGTGATTGATTCTCTTTAATAACCATGCAAATAAGTCTTTTTGCCTCTTCACAACTTGGCATATTCTCAATAATCTCCATGAACCATCCTCAAACCATTAAATGCATGTTGCTCAGATCTCACCGAAAACTTAGCATCATGCACTACTACAAAATTGGGGCCCATTTCTAACACCTCCCCCTGATGACTTTTGTGCCTTACTTTTTTTTTTGAGTTTGCAGCTCAAATAAATTTTAAGTGACCAAATTGGTTAGCAAATAAGTCGCTATATATGTTATTATGAACATCGGTAAGGTCGTCAATATTTTTGTCAGTATGGTTGTCAGTATGTGTGCCGTAGTACACATACTGACAACCATGCTGATGCTGGCATCACCAATGAAAATTACAAAACATATTTTCAATAAGACAAAATCATTTTGATGTGCAACTTTTATCATAAATGTTTTAAGCACATGTACACCAATTTTGGGATTAAAATAATCATGCATTCATGATATACCTAATTAATATACCAATTGAGATATGGGTGTCATTATCGGTGCCCATACCAAGGATAGCACTTTTGAAAAAATTATAGAGAGTATTTTACAATTCATTTTGATATGTATCTTTAGCATTTTAAAGATAAAAATTTTAAGAACATATACACCAAGATTGAGATCAAAATACGACTATATTCATGATGAACTTAATATATGAATTTCAATGTATTACAATTTTGATATGTATCTTTAGCATTTTAAAGATAGAAATTTTAAGAAAATATACACCAAGATTGAGATCAAAATACTACTATATTCATGATGAACTTAATATATGAATTTTGATGCATTACAATTATGGGAGTGAAAGGACTCAGGATAAGAAACCGTCCTCATGGAAAAAGAATCAATTAGTAGCATTTACATCAAAAGCTACATCTTCTACCAAGTCCATCATGCCAAATAAATATATCTCTAGATCTATCCCTAATTCACTATATCATCAAGGTCCATACTACCTAAGACTTGTTGATCCTCTTCATCCTCTTTAATAATATCATGATTGGGTGATTCATGGTCCCCACCTTTTTCCCCAATGTTTTGTTCTCCACCTACTTCTCTTACGGTGTCATTATTTCCACCTTCTTCTTCCATATCATGATCTTCATCTTCTTTTCTAGATCTGCCGACATCAACTAGATCAATTGGCATCTCTGTATCCACATTCATATTTTTGAAAGTCGATTTCCTTCAAGGAGAAACTTGGACCATATGCGACCATCCTGGATCAATATGATCTAGATGAAAGACCACCTATGTTCAAGATGAAAATTCCATTAATTATTTTAATTCCACCTTCTTCTTCCATATCATGATCTTCATCTTCTTTCCTAGATCTGTCGATATCAATTAGATCCATTGGCATCTCCGTATTCACATCCGTATCTTTGAAAGTTGTTCCTCCAAGGAGAAACTTGGACCACATACCACCATCTTGAATCAATACGATTTAGATGACCACCTATGTTCAAGTTGAAAATTCCATTAATTATTTTCACTTATACATAAGTATGTATGAACATATATTTTACAATTGTCTAAATAGGATGGCATTAGCTTAATTCAATAGTACTCACCTATTCACATTGTTCAAAAAGAACAAAAGTATCACTTTCATTATTCTAGAGTTTGAGGGAGTCTATGGCCTAAAAATCCAGATAATGTCTTTCCTATCGTAGCATTGGGGCCATTGTAGATAGCTCTAAACCATTTTACGTCTTGTTTCTCCTTTTCTTTGATCCTTTGCTTGCTTTGTTACTTCTCTCTCTTGCTTTACTTTGCTCCTTTTCCTTACTTTCTTATTTCTCACTAGTTCTTATAACAAAAATGGTGCATTTTTTTCTTTTGTAGGCATCCACAGGTACCCCAATCGCTCTCTTTTCTCAACATCCAAGCTCCAAGTTAAGAAGTCTTCTCTTCCTCTCTCTTTTGTAAGTGTTATGCTTTATGCTGACCATTTGCAAAGTGTTAGAAACTGAGATGGCCGTAGGATTTTCCTTTTTTTCTCCCTCCCTCTTTTTGCCTCTTCACTTTTGATCTCTCTTTTCTCCCTCCCTCTTCTCTATTTGTTGCATCCCTCTTTTCTTCTCCTTCCCTTATCTATTCTTTCCCTTCCCTTGTTTTTCCCTCCCTCCCTTCTCTTTCTTTCTTTTCTTCTTCTTTCCTTATCTTTCCCTCTTTCCTCCCCCTCACTTTTATTTTCCTTTCCTTCTCTTTTCCTCTCTTTTCTTTTCCCTTCCTTCTCTTTCCCTATTTTCTTCTCCTTCCCTCTCTTTTCTTCTCCTTCCCTTCTCTTTCCCTCTCTTTTCTCCCCCTTCCCTTCTCTTTCCTTCTTTTCTTCCTCTTTTCTTCTTCTTTCCCTCTCTTTTTTTAATAAGCCAAAAGTTCATAACTTTTCACATCAAAAGGTTCTCTGCCCTAGTACATAAAAATGGAGAGATATAACTCAATATTCACTACATAATGAAGCTAATCCTTCTCTTTGGGTACGACTATATCTGGCCGGAAGACAATAGATGCCAAAAGTGTATTGAGAGGACTCAAAGGAGCCAAAAATTTGGGAGTAGTTGTGTGATGGCTTTCCCATGCAGGATGGGAGGCTACCACATGTTTTGTTTGCAAACACTGATGCATAGCTGGAGAGTTGGGCACAAGCTACTTTTGATGATTCTGTGCTTCCATCTAGACTTTGTAAGAGGGACTTCTTGGGTTTGTAGGAGGCATCAATCTCTTGTACCAAATCTAGGGGCTACTATTGTTAGGAGAAATGGGGCAAGTAGAAGGTAGATTTGCCAGATGATCCCTAACAAATGCACTGCCTCGGGTGGAGGAAGGGCCTACTTCTTGTCTAGACATCTTCTCCTTTGCCTATTGTTGTAGCACAATATTCTCTTTCTATGAGGCACTACTTGGGTATATAGGAAGTACTAATATCTTGTACAAAATCTAGGGATGTTGCTGTCAAGAGTAATGGGGGAGGAAGAAGGTAGGAATGCCAAATGGTCTCTAGCAGCTGCACTACTTGTGGTGGACAAAGGGCCTACTAATTATGAGTCCCATCTTCTCCTTTTCTTGTTGCAACGTCTTTTCTCTTTCTTTCAAAGCAATTAGTAGCCAAAATGTTTGAGGAATTTGTCATGTATTCCACATGCTATGTTGCCAACATTGTATCTTGCTAGAACCTGATTTGGATTTGTTTGACTAACTTGTCAATTCTCTCTAATTTGATTCTTAATTCATCCACCATATTAGCAGACCATTTTTCTATATCCCTCAATTTATTGGTAGTGATGCCTTTGGGTTCTCTCAGAATCTATTGAAAGTGATCTACAACAACTTGAAGAATAGTGTGCTGATCTGATACCACTCGATCATCAACTCATAAAGACTCAATACTCTCTTGTGTGTGCTTTCCTTAACATTATGAAGATCCCCGAGTTGTCTCTATCACCTTTTTCCCTCTCCCTTATCAAAATTTAGGAAGATTGGTTATTATCAAAAAATAGAAGAGTGGACAAACTTGTAACTCTACATACAATTTCCTCTTCCAGACTACTTTAGATAGG
Organism: Dipteris shenzhenensis; assembly: GCF_047967505.1. Lineage (NCBI taxonomy): Eukaryota > Viridiplantae > Streptophyta > Polypodiopsida > Gleicheniales > Dipteridaceae > Dipteris > Dipteris shenzhenensis. Next base: position 19,693,956 of record NC_141611.1, read on the forward strand.
TACACTCTATCAATCCTAGCTTTCCTGTGATTGGCTCCATAATGATGATTAGTCCACATAAAGGCAAGCTCTTCTAACATATCAAATAGCTCTATAGAACCTTTGACGTCTTGTCAGGTTCTTGCTTCACTCCCCTGGATAACGGTGCCTAAATCATTCCATCTATCATTGTTTGACTCTTTCATGTTAAAATCCCCTTAACAAAATTGTGTTCTCCTTGAAGGAACATCTATTCAACAAGAGCATTGTGTCTCTAGCAGAATTAGGTGCATATAAGGAGAAGATACCACCCTTCAGATGCTCATGTTTGAACTTAACTCCGATACCATTCTAACCTAACAAGTTGAGTTGTCTACCCCAAAAACTCTAGGGCGTTCACTCAATAACTTATGGGACTATCATGTGAGTTCAACATAAGGAAACATTTAATTTCAATTGTTCTCACATTTTCATCGACAAAAGGGTGCCAAAAAAGGTATTTTGGAAAAACATTTGTAGATTGAATAGGAAAAGGGTGCATCTTATTAATGAAAAGTTCACAGATAAGGGATTATATAAATAGACCTTGAACACATGTGATATATAGGGTTCACACATACTCACCCCCCCCCCCCCCCCCCGTGAGCACCAAAACCAACTAAGCTCTCCACAATACCTAGAGCAGCAACTCCTTTACCTTCTCCATGATCTATAATAAAACATACTCTTTCATTATCAAGTTGTTTGAGTTGCCACGTGAGTTTTTCAGCTCCCACCTTAACTTTAGGTCCCAAATTTGAGTGGTCTACCCAAAAAACTTGCTAAGTTCTCCACTACACCTATAGCAATACTGCCCTTTCCTTCTTCATTATCTGTAATAAACTAGACTCTTTTATTATCAATTATCCATCGATTTAAGTTGCCACCTAAGTTTCTCATCTCCCATCTTAACTACTTGGATGGATAGGAAGCTAGGTCTTAGCATAGATTTGCAAAGCATCTCTATAAGATAACTAGCTTCAAGTCATTAGAGAGGTCTTGAACATTGATACTTAGAAAAGTAAAAATGTCTTGACTATTGTTTGCATTTTTTTAATGTGTTTGCAAAAAAGGGCTAATATTTTTCCAAAATGCTTGATTAAATTCCCTAGTGTTTTCTATTTAGCCATCTAGTCTATTGCCCCCTTTAGTTCTTCAATTGTAATATCCCCATCTGAGTAAGTAGAGTCAATATTTGACACTACTATCATAGGCGTGCTTGACTGCATTTTTCTATATCCCTCAATTTATTGGTAGTGATACCTTTGGGTTCTCTCAGAATTTGTTGAAAGTGATCTACAACAACTTGAAGAATAGTGTGCTCATCTGATACCACTCGATCATCAACTCATAAGAACTCAATACTCTCCTGTGTGTGTTTTCCTTAATATTATGAAGATCCCCTAGTTGTCTCTATCACCTTTTCCTACCCACACTCTCTCAAATAGACACTTGGCTTTGAGAAAAAACTTTTTCTATCTCTGGCTCTCACCCATTGTCAAATATGCTCGCCATTCCATGAAAGGTAGCTCAAAAATCTAGACAATTTTGTCCTTAATATATGGGATCTGGAAGAATAATGGATCTTCCTTGAGCCAAGATTTTACTGTTTTTCCCTCTCCCTTATCAAAATTTAGGAAGATTGGTTATTATCAAAAAATAGAAGAGTGGACAAACTTGTAACTCTACACATAATTTCCTCTTCTAGACTGCTTTAGATAGGTACAGTCTATCAATCCTAGCTTTCTTGTGATTGGCTCCATAATGATGATTAGTCCACATAAAGGCAAACTCCTCTAACATATCAAATAGCTCTATAGAATCTTTGACGTCTTGTCAGGTTCTTGCTTCACTCCCCTGGATAACAGTGCCTAAATCATTCCATCTATCATTGTTTGACTCTTTCATGTTAAAATCCCCTTAACAAAATTGTGTTCTCCTTGAAGGCACATCTATTCAACAAGAGCATTCTGTCTCTAGCAGAATTAGGTGTATATAAGGAGAAGATACCACCCTTCAGATGCTCATGTTTGAACTTAACTCCGATACCATTCTAACCTAACAAGTTGAGTTGTCTACCCCAAAAACTCTAGGGGGTTCACTCAATAACTTATGGGACTATCATGTGAGTTCAACATAAGGAAACATTTAATTTCAATTGTTCTCACATTTTCATCGACAAAAGGGTGCCAAAAAAGGTATTTTGGAAAAACATTTATAGATTGAATAGGAAAAGGGTGCATCTTATTAATGAAAAGTTCACAGATAAGGGATTTTATAAATAGACCTTGAACACATGTGATATATAGGGTTCACACATAGTCACCCCCCCCCCTCGCGAGCACCAAAACCAACTAAGCTCTCCACAATACCTAGAGCAGCAACTCCTTTACCTTCTCCATGATCTATAATAAAACATACTCTTTCATTATCAAGTTGTTTGAGTTGCCACGTGAGTTTTTCAGCTCCCACCTTAACTTTAGGTCCCAAGTTTGAGTGGTCTACCCAAAAAACTTGCTAAGTTCTCCACTACACCTACAACAACACTGCCCTTTCCTTCTTCATTATCTGTAATAAACTAGACTCTTTTATTATCAATTATCAATTGATTTAAGTTGCCACCTAAGTTTCTCATCTCCCATCTTAACTACTTGGAGGGATAGGAAGCTAGGTCTTAGCATAGATTTGCAAAGCGTCTCTATAAGATAACTAGCTTCAAGTCATTAGAGAGGCCTCGAACATTGATACTTAGAAAAGTAAAGATGTCTTGACTGTTGTTTGCTTTTTTTAATGTGTTTTTATTTCTTTTCTTCTTAAATTGAATCGAGCTTTGGATATGAGAGATTGTAAAGCCTTTAGACATCCTTTTTTCGCCCTCAATTTCATGTTAACTTTGCTAACAAATGTTTTGGAGCTACCTAGCTCTTCCTCTATAGCTAAACCATCCTCTTCCCTTTGACTATTGTGAAAGGAGGATCCTCCTTATTGTCATTAGCTTTATTTGCATGCAAGAGTTGTTTCTCAAAAGTTTGCATGTTAGGGAAAACTTCCACTTTCTTTTCCAAGCTTACGTCCTCTACTAATTTTGTATGTAAGAGCCTCAAGTTGGTTCAACTCTGTTCAACTTCCTTTCCCTTACCTTTCTTTTGGCTTATTTCTCTCTTCCTTTGTGGCCTTCATCCTCTTTAATTGTTTCTTTAACTACTATTTCATCTCCCTTTTTGGTGGCATTTTTGCATGCTCTTGAAGGGAAATCACTAATGAAATGGCCATCCAAGCTACACAACTTTCATATTCACTCACATCCATCCATGTCAAACTATTATAATAGCTAGAGGTGGGTCAATGGCTATGTCCATTAGAACATAGTACTGTGGGCTGCCCCAGAGTTGATAAACCCTTTGGTGTTTGTTCCAAAAAATTGTCCTAGTTGTGTGCACAGTGTTTCTATTTGGGAGAAAAGAGACAAGGGGAGATCAAAAAATTCCACCCAAATGGGTGCCTTAGACAGAGGTGGCATGTCTGGGTTGAAGGACAGATCCCACATCTGGACTAACAATGGCTGGTCTCTTATTGTCCATGTTCCATTTTGGACAATAGAACTAGCCATTTCTAGCTTTTAAAAAAAGAAAGACTATGAATCCATTCCTAAGGAATCAAGTGATTATGACTCTTAGCCCTTTACGAGTCCATGCATTGCACACTCACCCTTCTAAAAAGGTAGCAAGTGGCCATTGGCCATGGATGTAGCCAATGATAGCACATGCACTCAACCATTTTGTAGTTTCATTAAAGGGCCATTGGGAGTTTAGTTGAAAGGAGTTCCCCATCTATTTGAGTAGGTCCATTACAACCATGCATTCATCTTTGCTCTTCCTCTCCCCCTTTTGTTTGGACTGTAGTTTGGAAGATTTTCCTAGCTTTGGTGCTAAGAATGTCCCAAGACATCTGTTTGGGGACCCGGAGGTCTTTGAAGAGGCTCCTATGGCCCCTTGGACCATGCCACTGTAGGAGGAATTCTACGGCACCTTGCACATGGGAAAATGCCCTTGTCCATATTTTGCTAGTGGCGGCTACATTTCTCCATTAGTGAGCTTCTAAGATGATGTTGAAGAAGCTGTGGAGTTTTTTCTCTTCTCTTTTGAGGCCAGAGAGTGCATTTAATGGCAGGTTTGTTTTGTTGAGATGAAGTATTTCTCTCTAACAGGAATCACTTTATTGAATCCTCTTCCTTCAAACCATCCTTCCTGTCAAGGTGCAAAGTGAATCTCGAAAAGGACACAAACTAGTCGGGAATGTCTTGCTCATCATCATCATATCAAGCCATATGGTGATGAATCTTGTGGATTGTGCAGGATGGTTATGGTGCCATTCTCTAGATATCAAGGATGTCATAGACGATGGTTATAGAATGGCACTAGTGCCATTGTCCACAACACCATATGATTATATTGAGAATAGGACCAATGCCATTAATCAAATGGATTGAGGAGAATGGAACCAGTGCCATTATCCATTCTCCATGTGATGAATGGCATTGGTGCCATTCTCTAAATACTCATATTATGTTGTGATCCAAAACTTCAAATGATCTAGTGAAGAATATCCCAACAAAAAATTCAAGGAAGGCCTCATGAGTAGGTAAAGAAGACACCTATGATCAAAATCATAGACATACTGTCAAAAGATTTGAGCCATAGTGTCAAAACATAGACATGTAGCCAAAAGATTGAGCCACCAGGTCAAATGCTTAGCAAATGGTCAAAACTTTAGCCATATGGTGATAACTAGTGAAGAGTTTCCTAGCCAAATCTTTTACATATGGTAAACATCAATTGTTCATGGTCAAAAGATTGAGCCATGTGGTCAAATCTTTGGTAAATGGGGAAAAGATCATGCATATGTTCAAAATATTATGGCTATATGGTTAAAGTTTTAGCTCATAAGGCCATAATATTAGGCAAAATGGGCAAAACATTAGCCATATGGTGATTAATCTCATGGATTGCACACAATGGTTCTAGTGCCATTCTCTAGATGTCAATGTTATCACAGATGATGGTTAGGGAATGGCACTAGTGCCATTGTCAACAACACCACATGATTATATTGAGAATGGCAGTAGTGCCATTAATCACATGGATTGAGAAAAATGGCACCAATGCCATTCTCCATTCTCCATTCGATGAATGGCATTAGTGCCATTGCACACAATGGTTCTGGTGACATTCTCTAGATGTCAATGTTGTCACAGATGATGGTTAGAAAATGGCATTGGTGCCACTATCCACAACACCATATGATTATATTGAGAATGACACCTGTGCCATTAATCACAAGGATTGAGGAGAATGGCACTAGCGTCTTCTCCATTCTCAATGTGATGAATGGCATTGGTGCCATTCTTCAAATATTCATGAGTTATGGATAATGGCACCAATGCCATTCTCCAAAAGTTCAACTCATCTGGTGAAAAAAAAATCAAATTTAGCTGGGAAATTTGAATTTAGAATTCAAATTTTTCTTCAAAATCTAAAATTGAAGTTTTAAAAAAATTTAGAATGTTAAAAACAAACATTTCAAATTCAAATTTGAATTCGCGTTTGCATTACAATTTGACTTTAAAGTTGAGAGAGAGAGAGAGAGAGAGAGAGAGAGGGAGGGAGGGAGAGAGGGAGGGAGGGATATATATATATATATATATATATATATAGAGAGAGAGAGAGAGAGAGAGAGAGAGATAGGGGGAGAGGGAGAGAGAGAGAGAGATAGAGGTTCATGCCTGCGGCAAATTTAAGCCCAGAAATGCACTGTGAACAAAGATTAGAGGTAAAGCAAGATTCAAAGCAGTGCCTGCATGATCGTTAAAATGTAGCATCAAGGAACAATCAAGTTGCTTAATGGTTGAACTCTTATGGCTTATTGATCAGTATCACAATGCTAAATTCTAGGGAAAATGTCTAGCTCTCAGCTTATGTTGTTCTCTAGTAAACATTTCTAGCTCTCCCAAAGTTAGTCTACCTATGTCATTGCTTAGGCATGCAGAAGGCCTCCCTGGCCATGTTTCCCCGTAATTTTTTGACCATGGATATGGGCAAGTAGAGTTTGGGTTCTTCACATTGCCAGTGCCGATATACAAGCTTCCAAATACAAACAAAGGTCCAGCATAAGCTGCTCCGCAGGCGATTCTTGCATGCATGAATTGGAATAGGTTAGACATCCAAAGCATGCACACTCATGACACTAATTAGGTTGCCAAAGCAACATAATGCTCACCCAAGATTGAGATTGCGAAGTAGAGTGAACAAAGAAGAAAAGGAGGTAGCATTAACCATGGCTGCTACAGTGGATTGATATTGCTTTTGGGGATAAATCCAGAGTTCCTTTGAGCCACATGAAAGAACTTCTCAAAAAGACCATGTGGAGGAATCATCTCGTAATTTGAGCCACACGAATGAGCATGATGGAGATCGATTCACAGAGAAAACACAACAACATTGGAGGGAGAGAAGCATGTGAGGCTTTTTCACTTTTTTAGGGTATTTGCTTTTTTTTTTAACATTGCTTTTTTTTAATGCTTTTTTTTTTAACATTTCTTTTTCTTGTAGATCCTAGTAAGTTCTATTTTCCAAGAGCTCTCGAGAAAATTAATGAAATAGTAACTCATATTATATGTATGAGCCACCACGTACCTTCAAGAATTCATATTTATCAATTCTACCCCTTGTATCATGCAATTTTTTTATCAATGCTATCAAAGCCTTGCTCTACTAGCCTAGTTTTCAAAATTTTCTTAATGTTCAATTTGGTATCTATATTGAAAAAAATATCCATAGTTACTATGATGCCTATCAAATACAGAGGAGTTGTATGTAGATTTAGTGAGCATAGTTGTCGGATGCATTAGCTAGAGCATAGCTGCATGCAAATTTGGCAAGAGGTAGAACGGGTGTCTCTGCCACAAGTGCGGGTGTTGATGTAGTTGCATTAGGGGGGTTAGAGATGTGTTAGTGTTGTAGGGACTATTGTGTTAATAGTGTGCCTAGGATTGTCCCATGTGTGTAGGGAAATGTGCCAGTGCAGACAAATTATTAGTGGAATTCTTATATACATACGAGTGCAACCAAGCCTTTGAACTTTTAAAGTGGCGCCTAATCACAACACCCAATCCTTATATCTCCCAATTGGGATATTGATTTTCATGTTCATACTGATGGATCCAAGTATGTAATTGGGAGTGTGCTTGTCAACTTGGTGAACATAAGAAAGACTACCCGTTCTACTTTGCCAATCGACAACTCAATGATGCGGAGATCAACTATACGGCCACAAAATGAGAAGCCCTAGCAATGGTGTATAGTGTTAAGAAATTTCAGCACTATCTATTGGCAAATGATTTTGTCTTCTACATTGACCATCAAGCATTGCTTTATCTTATGAACCGTCTATGGACAATAGATAGAATAACCAAATGGCTCCTCTTGCTTCAAGAATTCAACTTCAAAATAGTGGTCCACAAAGGTGCCCAACACTACATTGCTGATCACATGTCTCGTGTCAAGTCAGAAGAAGAAGCCACTAGAGTAGAAGATGACTTGCCAGATGCCACACTATTTCAGATCGATGTAGTTCCAGAATGGTGTGCAGATATCATTGGGTACTTAATGCCTCATGAGATCATGCCAATCCTGAGTGAAGTCCATGAAGGCATTGCAGGAGGACACTTCCAAGGGGAAGCCACAGCAAGAAAAGTCCTCCTCGCAGGCTACTAGTGGCCAACACTTTGGGTAGGTGCCTATGAATATGTCAAAGGCTATGATGTATGCCAACGCACTACTAAACCACAACACAAAGACTTTAATCCCCTAACAACATTTGTTGCACAAAAACCATTTGAAAAATGCGGGATTGACTATGTGGGTCCCATCCATTTAGTAGAGCAAAGGGAACATAGGTACGCTACATCAGTGTGGCCACTAATTACTTTACCAAATGGGCTGAAGCTAAAGCAATTAGAAAGGCAGATGCCAAAAGCACAACAAGATTCTTATACGAGAATGTGATCATCTGATTTAGATGCCCCATTGAAATTGTGTCGGATAGAGGCACACATTTTGTCAATGAGGTAATCTAAGAACTCTTGTCTAGCTTTATGGGTAATCCATATAAAAAGCACACCCTACTACCCCCAATGGAATGGAAAGGCCAAATCCACCAATAAAATAATATGCATTATCCTCACCAAGGTAGTAGAACCATAGCATTCGAATTGGGCAGAGAAACTAAATATAGCCTTACGAGCATACTGAACCATACTCAAGGTCAATACAAGGAATACACCTTTTCAATTGGTGTACGACCTTGAAGCTGTGGTCCCACTAGAATTTTGTAATACCAAGCCATACAAAGACAAGATTAGTCACCTACCATGCCATGACATCCAAAAAATGTGGAGAAGCATACAGAGACAAGATTAGTCACCTACCATTCCATGACATCCAAAAAATGTGGAAGAGAAACATGGTTTGACAGGAATCTTAAATCTAAAGACATCAAGGAAGGTGACTTGGTCTTGTTATACAATGCCAAAGTACACAAGGGAAAACTCAAGTATCTAGGTCAGGGACCCTACTGAGTATAATCCAATCGAAGCTGTGCTGCTAGAAACATTGGATTCAACACAACCATAATTCAACACAACCATAAACGAGAGCCGACTGAAGTGCTAAAGCCATCCCTGACAAAAATGAAGATTTGGGAAACCCAAGTCTTCCTTAGTGAGGATTAGATTGTATCACGAGCACTCACTTTCATATGTACATCTTTACACATATAGGTAGCATCAACCAATTTCAACCTAGGGCTCAGAAGTGATGCTTGACTCCTAGCTACCCTATGAAATCCCAGCAACAACAAAAAAAGCATATAGTTAAGTCCCTAGCTAGCTACTACTAGGTCACGTGCACTCACACACTTTCGCTTAAACACATAGTTGATTGCATGAATAATTGTGCCACACACTTTCATTCCACACTCTCAAAGCATGTGTAAAAATAAGATCTCTTACAAACACACACAAATGTCATACCTGCATGCCACCTAATCTAATGATCAATGGTACACCATATGCACATGGATGCAGGTTCAGAAACAATGCCTCCACTAAAGAGGATGTGAAGAAAGAACCCACCACCTCAACCACGAGATCCCCTCCAGAGTTCATAGCCATCTACCTCCTCTCCACCACGACAATGACCACAGGCATTTGTGGTTTAGAGTGATAGCTTTGAGGAGGATTCTATGCATGACATGGAAACCCAAGAAGAACAAATGCCACCCCAGTCACCACCAGCCTACACAACCATTGACGGGGCCCAATCCTTGGAACTTGTGTGGCCACCTTCATCGACTTATGCTCTTTTCAATGCAACATCTTTCTTAGAGAAAAGGGGTCTGGGCAGTTTGTATGAGAGCCTAAAATCCTTGGAGGACAGTCCTACAATGACCACATACATCAGGTACTTTCTCCATTCTTACCACTCTAGTGATGCATAGGTTGGTAAGCATGGCACCATCACTATACATCAGATCCCACTCAACATTATCCTCAACATTACAATCATTCAAAGGGCCTTCTCACTCCCAACACAAGGTGCAAAATACCCTACAAGACCTACCAATGCTAAATTTCTCAAAGTACAGCCTCTCGTCTCGCCAAGGGCACAAAGTTCCATAGGGACGGGATATTACTTTGCACCATCATTAACCCTTGCCTCAAGGAAGTAGCACAATTCCTATCCACAATCCTAGTGTTGGATCCAGCTTCCTACTTAGCAAAAAAAATGTGTGGAGTGGACAGGATTGATTCTTGCCGCACTTAACCCCCTAGTCAGCTTCTTCACAAAAAAACTAGATGGTTCATCAGGCCAAAAATGTAAAATTCCACACTTATTGGCTGTAATCCTCAATAAAGAGTTACAGGAATGGGAAATGACTCTACCCCAACCACCAAAACCTATTGAAGAGTTGGACATTCCCTTCTCACCAGCATGGGAGCCATCACCAACTTCTCCTAGTATCACATTGGCAAATGCGGATACCTCAACAAAAATGCCTATTCTGGATGTCGAAATTGAGGAATTGACCCACGAGATGCTATAGCTCGGTGCACAACTGCAACCAATATATCTCCAACAGCAGCAGCAGTAAGAGCCTAAGGCTACATCCGCACCAACACGACCCATCAATGACATGCTAGTCCATGAGCCACAAGGGGAGCTAGTGCTAGATCAACAATATGACTATTGTACCCAATTGATTGAAATACCATTGGAACAACCCCCAACCAATACTACAGAATCATCAAGATGGCTACATGGGCACAAATTGTATCAATAGTATCACCAGTCCTCATCACCGTCTATCATTATCCATCACCAAGCTAGCCAAATGCTCCAAATGTCAAAACTATTCACTAGCTTGGCCAAGGAAGAACATGCATGGGAATTGGAAATACAGACTGCAATAGCAATCGAAGACCAAATCTAGGGAATCACCAAAGAGGTCAGGGCATTTCAGGTGCAAATAGATGAGAAAGAGGTTGAAGAAGTTTGCATGATACAAGCTCTCCAAGCTCAAGAGAAGGTAGTGAGGGATGCAACCTCTAACCTCCACCAAAGCCAAATACAGTTGACAGCAGCAGTACAAGCCACAGCAATCCTATAGACCTCCTATGACTTACTTGACCTTCGCACATGCTCAGTAGATGGAGGCACTAGCACAAGCTCGACTCACTCTAATCCACAAAGAAGAAGAGCTCCAAGATTGCCAAGACGGAGGCACTGGCACAAGCTCAACTCAATCTAATCTTCAAAGAAGAGCTCCAAGATTGCCAAGACAAGCTTGAAGACATGTCTTTGGCAATATGCACATTTAGCATTGAAGAGTGTACAAGCGACTGTAGAATATAAAAGGACCAACTTGCTACTGCTAAAGAGGCCAGCACTTCACAAGCACAAGTCTAATGGTCCAATACCACTAAAGGCATTCCTCAACAAGCATAGATCACCTTGCAAATGAGAAAGCTTAACGAGGCATATACATCCATCTACCATAAATATACAAAAAAAAATGGATGAGATGCGATCCCAAAAGGTACTCATCTCCAAGCTTGAACTCCAATTGCTAGTGCATGACAATGAGGCAATGGAAGACAACACCAATGAAGTCCCAGTACAATGCACAATGGTGGTGTACCAAGAGCTTGTGGCTGCTCTACAAGTGGAAGATCACCTCAAAGCACGAGTGCTTATCCAATGGAAGAAACTCCAAATCAGTATCATATCTGCTCATCCAACAATCTAATGGGAACATTCCATAGGGACCAAAACTCTACGCATAATTTTCCAAGACTTGTCCGAAGATGAGAAAAATATCTTCTACCTGTCTACACATGCTAGGTATAGCACTCAGAATGGATGCTTTCATCGCGTATGTATGCCTCATGGGTAGTCCTCCCCTCAGGGTTATTTTTGGTTTGTTGCCATTGCTACAAAGGCCATCACTATTATTTGCAAGGCATGAACTAACCAACATTCCACCTTGCAGTTGATGATCCCATAGCACCAGCAAAAAGAAGTGTCAAAAGATAATAGGGCCTATCTCACATCCAACTTCCCATATCTAACCACTCTATGTCAACCTCATAACCTCACTTACCCTTGTTGCTACCACCCTCTTATTATTCCCCGAGCTCCAGCCTAACATCTACTCCCTTCATCATCTCTTTGCTCATGCCTCTCACCACTTTCAACTAGCCCAACAATCACAAACTTATGAGCCCCTCATACCTAGCTTCTTCCCTTCCCTTGGTAATCCTACCCTCGAGGATTACCAAGCTATTCACACCATTTTCCCAGTTCTTCCCCCCCTCCCCTCTAATCCCCCTTCCACAACTAACACTCTTCCATATTTCTCCCCCATGTCCCTAATTTCTCTCCCTGCCCCATCATCACCTCCGACACTACTTGTGCTACCATCAGCAAAAAATGACCCACTATTTGATTTTAAATATCAGAATCCAAATAATCCAATTTGCACTCCCATGCCAAATTCCAATAATGGGTATGATTTTGATGTGATACCACTACCCAGTATCCCCATCAAGGATTTTTGGAGCAAATATCGTAATATGAAAACTCAAGGTGGACCGCCGACCCTGGACAACTTCCCTACCAACCTTCGTCAGTGTCAAGTTAGTGAAGATTGGGTAAGCAAGTTGGATTCCCAACCTGATTGGCACCGTCCCAAGCTCTTTGATGTAATCTTCTTGAAAGAGTACCTGTGTGCACCTCCATGTCTCAGAACCCATCCCAAGTTCTATGCAGTTCCATGATGTCATAGATGGGAAGCCAACCTACACACTTTGGGTGAAGATCACACCGTTAATTTGCCAATGATCAAGCCCTACTCTTGTGTAGAATGGAATATCCAAGGCACACTGATTTGAGCACTTCAATAGCATGAGCAAATAATGTGTGGAAACATTGTCAAGTGCTTCCTTTGCCAAAGTGCTATCTTCTGCAAAACATTGGAATACATTCTGGAGGTCCCCAACCACATTGACTACCATTTGCCTCCACTCAGTTTCAATCCCAATGAACGGATCAATGCTCAAATTACAATCCGACTCTATCTTCCTAGAAGCATGTCACATATCTCTATTCAAACAAATGGTGGATACAGGCTACCTGGAAACAGAGCAAAAATTGTATGGTGCCAAGGCTTTACAATAGGATTGACTGACATGACACAAGTTCCACAGCCACTAGATTACACGCATGGCATCCCAGCTCCATGATCACAATAAGCCATAACTCGAGGATGGGTAAAAAAATGAATCCGGGAGTATGTTGTCTCTGTCTATGCCAACATGGAATTAGGTAGTACAGAATGTGTGTGTAGAGTAGCAGCAAAGCTTCGCTTATACTTGCATAAGGCTAGGAATAATCTCTCTTAGGAATCCTCAACATGCAAGTTCTATTTGCAACTCCTACATGCATGTTCTACATGCAAGTCCTATGTCATGCAATTTTTACTGCAAGTCCTACATGCGATTCCTACATGCGAGTTCTACATGCAACTCCTACATGCAAGTTCTATATGCAAGTTCTACATGTAGAGAGAGAATGTCTTACAATTCCTACATGTAGAGAGAGAATCTCTCCAACTTGTATAAATACCCCATAATGGAATGAAGCCCACACTCTTTGGGTCATTGTGTTGAGATCTACTTTGGTATTTCAAGAAATTGTCTCCAAGTGTCTATGCTTCCTTGCACTCCACATCCAAAAGCATGTCCTAACCTTGCAACTCCTCCTCCCCTCTCCTCCAACCTTGCAACCCATCCTCCTCCTCCTCCTCCTCCCTCCTCCTCCTCCTCCTTTTCCTCCTCACTTCTCCTCCTCCTCCTCCTCCTCCTCCTCCTCCTCCTCCTCCTCCTCCTCCTCCCTCCTCCTCCCTCCTCCTCTCTCTCCTCCCCCCCATGCTCTTACACCTTCTTCCTCTCCCACTCCTATGCTCCCCCTAAACCCTTAGTCCCTCAATCCTTGACTTCCATGATCTACGAGGGAGATGAGTTCTCTGCCATGTACTCTACCTTGAACCTTGGATTCTCTTTCTAACCCGTGAACCTCTTCTAAACTTTGGAACCTCTCTCTGAACCTTGGAACCTCCTTCTAAACCTTGAACCTCCCTCTCACCCTTAAAATTCTCCTAAACCCTTCAACCCTCAATGAAGGAGAAAGCCTTTATTACCCCAACCATGATGGTACATGTTCCTTTCACACATGCATGCACTATGTTTGCTTACCACATTTAAGCCTACGTCTCTCATTAGAATATGACCCAAGGTCCTAAGAAACAGTTATACTAAAAATGACAATAGTGATATGTTTGTAGGTGACAAAAAGCCTCGAAACCCTGCATACTGAGAATACCGAGCTCTTCCTGCAGAAGCCATGGAAAAGAGCCAACAACATGCAAAATGCACCAACTCTCATCATATAGGTGAGTACTATGACACTACATATATGCTTCTATGAGGGAGGGACCTCATTCAGTGATACATTTGAGCCAAGGATGCCACATGACTATTGGCCACAAGATTTGATGGTGTAGATGAGGGTTTAAAACCATGGAATCAAAGATAGAGAACAAAAAGAAACAAAATATCAAGAAAAATGACTAAAAATCTCCTCCAAGGCAAAAGAAGATTAGAACAAATAAAGAGAAGAAAGAGATTGAGGATGGATATGTGCCTCTTAGTCCACCATTGATACCACATCTTGACATGATGGCACTAGATACTAGGGGCTTGGGAAAGGATGAGATAGAATTAATGGTGGTTGCATAATCCTTAATGTGGTGGCAAGGTCTCTGCCCATTTGGGTGTGAGACAAGCTTCAAAATTGATGTCAAAAGGTATTACAAGGTAGGAGTCAATTATGTCTATAGGCCATGTAATGAAGTAGTGGTGTTAAAGTTCGTGATGGCCTTTTATAAAGCACCACATCCCATGGACATACTTGTATACTTGGTTCCCTTTTATAGAAAGAATAAATACCCATTAAAAACTTTGACAAAAGAGGACATTCCTTATATGACTGCCTTGTCATTTCTATGCAACACTCAATTTAGGCTACTAGGAGACTTCAAGAAATTGATCTAGTCCCTAAACCTACAAAATCATTGTATAGGTACTATAATAGTCTTTATTTTTTAATGTCTTGGAATATTATTCCTTGGATGAAATTTGCAATATGCACCTTTGGAAATGGAGAAAATTTGAGCATAAACGACTACCACATGAAGGTGAAGAAAATTGCAGATGCACTTGCTTCCATTGGGTCGCCAGTGGAAGATGATGATCTAGTTTCTGTGACCTTGAATGGTCTAGGAAAGGATTATGCACAGTTCCGGACATCCATTGCCGTCCGTGAAAAATTTCCTGATTTTGAAGAGTTGTTTGCTCTTCTAATTTCTGAAGAGCAGAGAAATGGGGGTGCATCTTCTTCAGCAGGAACTTCAAAAGAAACTATCTTCTACTCAAATGCTGGCAGAGGTAGAGGCAGAGGTAGAGGAGGCCGATCTGCAGGCCATGGTAGAAATCAGAATATGCAGCAATCTCAAGAAAACCAGTCCTATGCAGGAGGACATGGTAACTCTAGAGGCAGGGGGAGCCAAAGAGGCCGTGGTGGATGGCAGAGAGGCCAAAATGCAAACAGCAATGTTGAATGCTACTACTGTGGTAAAATGGGTCATATGGCTAAGGACTGCTACAAAAAGCAGAATGACATTATGAATGGAAAATTGTAGCAAGGCAATTATGCATCTTCCAGTAGACAGGGTGATGACAGAAATGAGCATCTATTTATGGTGCAGCATATGACCAATTCTGTGACAAGTGCAGAAGAACGAAATGATGTGTGGTATGTTGACTCAGGTGTGTCAAACCACATGACAGGTCATGCAGAATGGATGCAGGATGCAAGGAAAATGGAAAAGCCAGGATTTGTGGAGACTGGTGATGATACTGCACATCCTATTGTGCAGATTGGTAAAATTCCTTTGTCTATGCAGGATGGGAAAAAGAAATACCTGTCCGATGTATTTCATGTCCCGAACATCACCAAGAACCTGGTTTCTGTTGGTCAAATGGTTGAGCAGGGCTTGCAGGTCAAATTTAATCCTCATGGATGCTTTGTTGAGGATATGAAAAATAATGGTCGCTTGATAGCAAAAGGAAAGAAGAAGGGCAGGATGTTCACGTTGGATGCGGACATGCCTGAATTGAGTGCAGCAATGTTTGCACATGGGACCGGTGTAGTTGTAGATATTGATATCTGGCACAAACGCTTTGGTCATGTTAATATACAGCGACTTAAATCAATGCAAGCCCAAAATATTGTTGCAAGATTGCCTAAATTCAAGGTTGCAGAAATGCACAAGGTTTGTGAAGCCTGTCATTTTGGGAAACAGGCAAGGAAACCTTTTCCTAGGCATGTTCAAGAGAGTAAAAAGCCATTGGAATTAATCCACTCTGATGTGTGGACTACTAAAGCTGCATCTATTGGAGGCTGTCACTATTTTGTCACATTTATTGATGACTTCAGCAGAAAACTTTGGGTGTATTTTATGAAAAAGAAAAGTGAAGTGTTTGGGCACTTCAAAGCTTTCAAAGCTATGGTTGAAAAAGAAACAGGCCTGCAAATAAAATGCCTAAGGTCAGATGGAGGGGGAGAGTACCTCTCAAATGAGTTTGCAAGGTTCTTGCAGGAGCATGGTATAAAGCAGCAATATTCACGCAGTCATAAATGTGATGATTGATGTAGATGCACAAAATGGTAATGCTGCACAGAATTCACAGCAGCAATCACAAAATATCAGTGGACCTGCAGTGTCGTCTAGCAGTGGTTCACATACTTCGCCATGGACAGGCAGATTGAGATCAGGAGAATCTCCTCAAAGCAATGCAGAGAGTGGTATGCAGGTATCACGAAAAGGAAAAGAGAAGGTAGATCAGCCCATGTTTGATGTGAATGCAGGTTACTCTTGTGTGGATGGTGAATCCAGTGGCTCAGAACAGAGCATTGATGATGAGTTGGGTATTCCTTCTGTTGTTACACCTGGAGTAAGGAAGACCAGGGATGTTTTGAGAGCACCTGGAAGTGAGCCTGTTTTGCGCAAGTCTACCAGGGTCAGGTATCCTGTGGATAGGCTGAAATATGATGGATTTACAGCCATTCACTATGCCTATATGGTCAAAGTGATACAGGAACCAGAACCCACTTCTTTTGAGCAAGCCATGGGAAATGAAAAATGGGAGAAAGCCATGGATGAAGAAATGGATGCCTTGGATGCAAATGCTACATGGGAATTGGTGCCTTTGCCTAAAGACAAGAATGCAATTGGCTGTAAGTGGGTTTATAAGATCAAGCACAATGCAGATGGTTCTGTGAATAGATACAAGGCAAGATTAGTTGTCAAGGGGTATGCACAGACATATGGCATTGATTATGAAGAAACTTTCAGCCCGGTTGCAAGGATGGCAACCGCAAGAGCAGCCATTGCTATGGCTGCATCAAAGGGATGTTCTTTACGTCAGATGGATGTAAAGAATGCCTTCTTGCATGGTGATTTGCAAGAAGAGGTCTTTATGGAGCAGCCAGCAGGTTATGTTCATGCTATTCATCCTGAGTTTGTTTGCAGGTTGAAGAAAGCCTTGTATGGCTTGAAGCAAGCACCTAGAGCATGGTCTGACAAGATAGGACAGTATCTTGTCACTATTGTCTTTCAGATTTCCAAGGCAGATTTCTCACTCTATGTGAGAAAAACAGAGAAAGGGATTATGCTGTTGTCATTTATGTTGATGATTTGATCATCACAGGTGATAGTGATGAAGATATCCTTCTTAGATCACCAAGTGGGATACAGCTCTTGCAGAGGCAGTATGGAGTGGACATGCTATCCAAATATGGGATGATAGGCTGTAAGCCTATTTCAGTTCCTTTGGAGCAGAATGTGAAGCTGAGCACAGATGCAGGTGAGCTTTTGGAAGACCCTACTATGTACAGACGCATAGTAGGAAGTTTGATTTATATGACTATTACCAGGCCAGATTTAAGCTATGCTGTTGGATTGGTAAGTCAGTTTATGCAGGCTCCAAGGAAACCGCATTTGGATGCGGCTAGACGCATACTCAGGTATGTGAAGTCCACATTGCAGTATGGACTATTTTATGAGGCTGGGGTTCAGATACAGTTGTATGGATACACTGATGCTGATTGGGCTGGTAGCATTTCTGATAGACGATCTACCAGTGGATATGTGTTCTCTTTTGGGAGTGCTGCAGTCACTTGGAGCAGCAAGAAACAGCCTACAGTTGCCTTGTCGAGCACAGAGGCTGAGTACAGGGGTGCAGCAATGGCTGCATGTGAGGTAGCTTGGTTGCATAAGCTACTTTATGATATGCATCAGTCTATAGATGGGCCAGTTGTCATTTATTGTGACAACATGAGCAGTATACACTTGGCAAAGAACCCAGTCTTTCATGCTAGAACAAAGCACATTGAGGTGCATTATCACTATGTGCGGGAGAAGGTTTTACTAGGTCTTATTGATCTAGTTTATGTTAGCACAGAGGATCAGGTAGCTGACATATTCACGAAAGCATTGGGCACAGAGAAGCTGCGCAAGTTCAGAGACCTGCTTGGTGTGCAAGAATTGGGATTGAGCTCGAGGGGGAGTGTTGAGATATCGAGCTCCACTCGCGATATGCCAGGGTGACCGTTGTGTATTTATGTCACCGACTTGCTAGCTAGAGATGCGGTTGGTACACCGCCCACGAATAATAGCTGGATGACAGCTATCCTTATCTACTCTAGTTTGTGGCTCAGTTAGTATGCCACCTTAGTTAGTTGAGTTTGGTTTGAGACCCACATATAGGGTTCTTCTATTTCTTTGTACTAGAGTTCTTTTGGCTTTCACAACTAAGAAGAGGAAAACTGTTTTCAGCCTCCACCTTTGTGTGTATTTCCCCATTTGTGCATGTGAGAAAGTCGCAAGTGAGACTCCTTCCCTCTCTCCCACTATCTTAATAATTTATGTAGATGAGCCCAAGATCTACAATGAAGAGCCCATAGATGAAGAAGCTGAGGAGCGGGAAGCTGCATTGGCCCTAGAAGTGCTCTAGCAACCTCCTGAACCCCATTCTACTTCTCAAATTCCATCCACCTCGGGCACCACCTCTGTTGACCCCGCAACAATGATATGGTTTCTTGCTCCCCTTCTTGTCAATGGAGAACAATGCCTCTTTCTCCATGACATAGAGGTTATGTTTGGCCTCCGGGAGGATGAAAATCTTGGTATCCTGTGTGGATATGAGGTGGATACGACTATGCAAGAACCTGGGTTTTTGGGAGCAGATGATTCAATAGAAGAGGCTCTTGCTTTAACACTAGCCCAAATCAAAGATGCAGAGACATCAATCTACTCCGACCTACCCGATGTTCCAGAAGAAGCCTCCACATCTCACTCCAAATAGTAGGAGGCCTCTGGATCCATCCTCATTGACAAAGAGGAAGGGATTGAGCATGATGACTCCATAGTGGTAAGAAACTATGAGCTTTGAATTTCTTCTCTCTTGGTATACTTTTCCTTTAATGGAATTCTAATGTAATGTTGGACTGTTGTAGGAGGCATTTGAGGTCGACCTATTCTCATCTCAGCAACGCCTTGTTCGTAGTAGCTTCAGTTGAGATCACTCACTGGCACATTACCTTGGCCAAGCAAAAGGGTGCTTTGTGGTTATCCACAAAAAGTTTTCTCCACATGGCACTGATGACCTCCTAAAGTGCAAGGCCTTGTCAAGAGTGATTGGTCATGCTGACATCAATCACAATGCTGACTAGGTCATTTTGGTGAACTGCATGGCTACCCTCAATGCCTTTAGAACCAATTTTCAAGGTATGGCATTGATGGCAGCAGCCATGTCCCTAGCTAGCAACGACAATAGCATTGACTCTCTATCGACTAGATTTAGAGCTAGGAGTGTATTTGGGAATTCAAAGCCCGATGTTCTCAGTGTTTTAGAGAAGAGAGAAAGGCTCTGAAGCCTTATTGTATAGAAATTTTATTTTATATGAATACAGCTTTACTTTTTATACAGTGCCCCATTTTGTGTTCTTTTACAAAATTTATTTTATACTGTCATTGTATTTTGTAACTTTAATTGTTGTTGGCATTAATATTTTCATTCACTATTCTGTTAAAAAGCATGCGATCAGATAAATATTTACACTATAATGGTCATTTTTGAGCAATCCAGTAAGAATCTCACCGTGCGGCAAAAGGCAAATGTGTTCGGCATCGTGCGGGGATCCCAGAAATGGTAAAACCTGCTATGGCACATATGGGGCCTATTTGCCTTCTAACAAAATGATTCAGGTTACACCAAATGAACCTAAACAACATCTAGGGCCTAAAGAGGGATCGGAGCAAATGCGCTTGGTAAGTGCAAGGTCCTTGTCCATCATTGTTACTCTTTTGGCATGGATAGCACATAAGTTCGCATCTTCAAAAAGACCTACTGTCATCTACTCTGTTGCCTCCTGAATTGCTCCCATAGCGCCTGAAGTGAAATGCACATCACTCTTGTAATGCTATGCTATTTCACATGCAACACGTTGGAAGGGCGACGGGGAATGAGATTGTCCATAGTAGTTTGGAACTTGTGGATCTCCTGAAGTGCCTTCACGCCTGATTTTTTATGCCTCTTAATCTTTGGGGGACCCTACATTGGCCTTTGGACATGGCTCCATGGCCGCTTGTCCGCTTTGAACTTCTTTCACCTCTCCTCCCTTGCAACTGCCTCTTCAAACTCCTCTTCCTGTGTCTGGTGGGTCCTTCGAGGTGGCTTGTCGCGCCTAAGGGCCTTCTTTGTCCTTGGTCTCTTTTCCTCTTCATGAGGCTGTGAGGCAACATGCTGAGGCTCTTGCTCAGCTCATAATAGAGGCTCCTCATATGTGATAATATCGAGGCACAGAGGGTTGATGGTGCTCTTCCGTGTGGTCTGCTTGGTTGGAGGATTGGGGCCAAGGTTCATCATATCTACGAGCCCGCCAACTACTTCCTCTTATTGTGGCCCCTATAATCCCTCCATCTCCTCTCTTTGCCTTTCTTGCTCCCCTTGTTCATCTAGATGCTCCATGCCAGGACCCCACGGAGGAGGGAGGGGCTGTTGGGGTAAAGGCCATGTGGCCAGTCCCATGTACATAGTATACTATGCTTTCACTATATATATTATGCATACCTATTCTTTGGTGTCTCTTGACACCCCCACATTGTGTGTTCTCCTCTCCTTCTTGTTGCCCTTTGCTGTCCCCGATCCCCTTCAAACTAGTATCAGAGCTCTAGGAAGCTTGGTGACAGCCCGATGACCTTGAGTAGCTTGGTGGTAGACCGGAGCCACTCGGTGGAGTAAGGAGTTCTGTTTCCTGGAGAGTTTGAGAGAGAGGTGAAGAGTGAGAGACCCTTGAGCTACTTGCAGCTGTAGAAAAGAAATCTCTGGTGTGTTGAGGGAGAACCCTGGTCGTGGTTGAGGATAAGAGAGACGAATCTCTGGCTTGTCCTCCCTTCTACAGGCAGTTTTTGGTCACGACGTCGAAATTTTGCAAACAAATACTCTATTCTACTCAATTTCAACGCTCTGAGCAATTTCAGGTTTTATGGACCTATATCTGCTATTTTTTGGCCGAATTCGATTGTTTACAGCCCCAAATCGCTGTTTCAAAATTCTCAGACAGTCATTTTTTACTGGACAGCAATTTTTGAGATTTAATCTCTCTTTTTCTGTCAGTAATTTGGACTCCTACAAGTTTGCCTTCTGCAATAAAGCCATCCAACATTTCGTTTGGGAGATATTCACTGGCGAAACCTGCTCATAAATTTTGCAGACATTTTGTGTGACAGTCACTTTTCTTGACAGGCACTTTTGGAGCTGCCATATCTTCTCATTCTTGGAGAATTTGGCTCAGCTCACTTCTGAGAAGTTGGAGTATTCCCAACTTGCTACAAGTTTACTGTTCATCACTTTGCCATTCAACCACTACTTTGTGAGATATAGCGCTCTTTTGGCATGTCATTTGGCATTTTTTCACAATTCGGTGAAGGACCAAGTAAGAGGCTATTTCTTGCACTTGTCTCTACCTTATTTTGTTTTTTGCATTTGTTGCAATATTTTCTTCTTGGCATGGCCCACCGGATGTGGTGATAGAGCTTGCCATTTGGTAGAGTGGTGGTGAGGTTTGGTGCAGGACACAAATTTGACACAACGTAAAGTGCAAACTTGAGCATGGTTTTTTGAGGCATTTTGGATGCCATATGTAGTGAATTTTTGGGCAACAGTTGCAATTGGTAAATGCTACATTTTGGATGCCATATGCAGTGAATTTTTGGGCAACAGTTGCAATTGGTAAATGCTACATTTTGGATGCCATATGCGGTGAATTTTTGGGGAACAGTTGCAATTGGTAAATGCTATAGTTTGGATGTCATATGCCATGTTGGGTCAATGCAATTGTATGCAAGGATTCTGCACTTGTTGCTGAAGGTTTTGGCACTGGTTTAAGTGCGGGCACTTGTTGTACAGGCTGTGCACTTGTAGTGCATTTCACTCTTTGGTGGCATTGATTGCTTGCAAGGAGCTAAGCGTTTGAGCATCATTATTGTCTTGTTGTTGTGGCTTGGACATTATGGCAGATTTGTCATCTATGATGAACATTAAAAAGCTAGAGGGAACTAGCAACTTTGATGTGTGGCAGACACAATGCATGAACATACTGTATCTCAAGGACCAATATGTTCCCATTCAAGAGCAAGGCAGGAAGCCTACGTCTATGACAGATGCTGAAGGTTTGGATGTCATATGCCATGTTGGGTCAATGCAATTGTATGCAAGGATTCTGCACTTGTTGCTGAAGGTTTTGGCACTGGTTTAAGTGCGGGCACTTGTTGTACAGGCTGTGCACTTGTAGTGCATTTCACCCTTTGGTGGCATTGATTGCTTGCAAGGAGCTAAGCGTTTGAGCATCATTATTGTCTTGTTGTTGTGGCTTGGACATTATGGCAGATTCGTCATCTATGATGAACATTAAAAAGCTAGAGGGAACTAGCAACTTTGATGTGTGGCAAACACAATGCATGAACATACTGTATCTCAAGGACCCATATGTTCCCATTTAAGAGCAAGGCATTAAGCCTACGTCTATGACAGATGCTGAATGGTGGACGCTAAACACACTTGCTAAAGCCACTATTATGTTGACATGTTGCGATGACATCGTTATGAGCATTCGGAATGAGAACACTGCATGGGACGCATGGCACAGATTAGGGACATTGTATGCATAGCAAAGCGCTTCTAGCAAAGTTTTTTGGTTGAAGAAGCTTGTGCAATTGCAAATGAGAGAAGGGCAATCTGTATTGACTCATTTGAATGAGTTTAATAAGACTTTTAGTCATGTTATTCAGCATGGGCTGAATTTGGATGATGAGGTTAAGTCATCATTACTCTTGGTCAGTTTGCCTCCCAGTTGGGATACATTTGTCACAGCCACTAGCAACTCTCATCATTTGCAGGTCTATGCTGATGTAGAGGGTGCCATCATGCAAGAGGACATGAATAGGCAAAATAGAGCAGGTTCCAAATCCTCTAGTGCTATGAATGTCAGAGGTAGACAACAGGACAGAGATAAAGACAAAAGAGGCAAGTCTAGAAGCAAATCTAGATCTAAAAAGGACATTGTGTGCTTTTACTGTGAGAAAAAAGGGCATTATAAGAGTCAATGTCATAAGCTACAGGCTGACAAAAAGCCAGGCAAAGTGGAGTCAAAGGATAAGAAAGAGGACGATGACAAAAACAAGGACAAAGGGAAGGGCAAAGTTGAAGCAAATGCTCTTTCGTACGCTTCTCCAGGTTCTCATGATAGAGGTGTGACATGCCAAGGTGGTGTTACCATTGAGGAGATTGATAACATAGTGGATGAGTATGTAGCAAAACAGGAGATACTTTATATATCTTCTCATGATGACCAGCACTTGCTAGCTAGCATGGGCACTGCTATGCATACTTGGCTCATTGACTCAAGAGCTTCGTTTCATGTCACTCCACATCGTGAGTGGTTCACGACATACATGGCAGGTGACATGGGACCGGTTTTTCTTGGAGATGATCATGAGCTACGTATTGTAGGCATTGGTGATATTGATCTCCAGGTTGGTCATGGACACATTTTTACACTTCATGATGTAAGGCATGTACCTGAGCTAAATAAGAATCTCATCAGTGTAAGTCAGCTTGACTTGAGTGGTCATGTACTCTCTTTTGGGCATGGGAAATGGAAAATATGTAAAGGATCTTTGGTCATGACAAAGGGATCATTGGTTGATTCTCTATACCCTCTTTCTTGTACTGTTTCATGTAGTTCAGCTCATGCTACCACAGAGCTGCCAACAGGTGTGTTGTGGCATTGCCAGTTGGGGCATATGAGCAAGAAAAGAATGGAAATCTTATCTCGTTGTGGCTACTTGCCTGTGTTTAGTGGCTCTGAATTTGCTGCTTGTGAACATTGCATTTATGCGAAGCAAGTTCAATTACCTCACAAAAAGAAACTTATGCGTAAGCTCTTGCCATTAGATTTGGTACATACAGATGTGTGTATGATGCCACAGCTTTCTTTGGGTGGTGGCAAGTATTTTGTGTCTTTTATTGATGATGCTACATGAAAGTGTATCCTATGCGTCAGAAAGATGATGTGTTTTAGACTTTCAAGATATGGCTTGCATATGTAGAAAATCAAACAGGCAGGTCATTGAAATGTCTTAGATTTGACAATGGAGGTGAGTATGTGTCGAAAGAGTTTGATAACTTCTTGGCTTTGAAAGGTATCAAAAGGGAACTCTCTCCACCTCACAACCCATCACAAAATGGTGTTGCTGAGAGGTTAAACAGGACTATACAGGATAGAGTCTGTTCAATGTTGTCACATGCTGCTTTATCTCATGGGTTTTGGGCTGAGGCAGTAAAAACTGCTATACATTTAATCAACCGTTCCCATCATCGTGCTTTGGATTACAAGGTGCCTGAAGAAATGTGGAAAGGCAAGCCTCCGTCTTATAAACACTTGCGCGTGTTTGGTTGTGATGCGTACGTGCACATACGTAGAGAGGATCGCAACAAGTTAGATCCAAAAGCACAAAAATGCATATTTCTTGGTTATGGTGAGGAGGGAAAGATGGGATATAGACTTTGGGTCCTAGCCATCATAAAATAGTACGTAGTAATGACGTTGTCTTCAAAGAGCATTCTATGCCAAAAAGATCAGTTGATAGACCAGAAGTGGTGAGACGCACCATATTTGAGGACACATACATTGGACAGCTAGTTAGGCAAGTACAGGACGAGATAGAACAATCTCCAGTTCAGCTCAAAAATCTATTGGATGGTGGTCAGGTAGATCAGCCACCCACAGGTCCACATATACCACAATTTCAACCATATAACGATGTAGAACAGCCGTGTTTTGATGGGCAACGAGCCTCACATGAGCAGCCCGCTGAGGAGGAGTACTCGACTGTCACATCCTCCTGATAGATTTCAGCCAGGTTTGGACTATCTTATGGTGACTGACTGTGGTGAGCCTTCATGCTATTTGCTGAGTAGGAAGCTTAAAGCAAGACTGGATCTAATCCAAATTCCTTTAAGGACTCTCGAGCTTCATTACTTTGAGGACAATAAGGTTAAGCTTGATGCAGAGGGCAGATAAGATTAAGTGGGAGTTGGCCATGAAGAGCGAGATGGCATCTCTCAAGAAGAATGGCACATGGGATTTGGTGCCTTTGCCGGATGGGCATAAAGTCTTGCCATGCAAGTGGGTGTATAAGCAAAAGTTTACACCGGTTGACACTTCACTAAAGTACAAGGCCAGGCTTGTGGCAAAAGGTTTCAAGCAAGAACATGGGATTGATTTTGATGAGGTTTTTTCTCCCGTAGTCAAGATGACTACCTTGCGGACTGTTTTAGCTTTGGCTGCTAGAGATGACTTGGAGTTGTATCAGATGGATGTGAAGACCGTGTTTCTTCATGGTGATCTCCATGAGGAGCTATACATGCAGCAGCCAGAGGGGTTCGTTGACAAAGGGAAACCTCGTCATGTATGTAAGCTCAAGAAGAGCTTATATGGCTTGAAACAAGCTCCGTGGGAGTGGTATCACAAGTTTGATGCATTCATGAGAAAGCAGGGCTTTGGCAGGAGTGAAGAGGATCACTGTTTCTATGTAAAGAGGGCCGAAGATGGCAGCCTTCTTATTTTGCTCATCTATGTAGATGACATGCTTCTAGCCGGAACATGTAAGCAGTCGTTAAATGCCTTGAAAGCTGAACTACATAAGGCATTTGAGATGAAGGATTTGGGCATTGTGAGCCATATTCTTGGCATGCGTATTCAGAGAGATAGACAAAGGCGATTGCTTTACTTGTCTTAAAAGGAATACATTGGGAAAGTTTTGGAGAGATTCCATATGCAGGGTGCGAAGGCTCTTTCTACTCCATTGCCTCTGTACTGCAAACTTTCTCAAGAGGATAGTCCAAAATCAGATGAGGAGCGGGCTGCAATGTCCAAGATACCTTATGCATCGGCTGTTGGTTGTTTGATATATGCCATGGTTGCTACTAGACCAGACATTGCTTATGCAGTGGGAGTAGTGAGCCGATACATGGCGAATCCTGGAAAACGGCATTGGGAAGCAGTGAAAGGGGTTATGAGGTATCTCAAAGGCACTCAGGATATGTGCATATGCTTTGGGCAGACAGATTCAGTGGTACATGGGTATGTAGATGCTGATTATGCAGGTTGTCCAGTGAGTAGGAAGTCGACTACAGGCTACTTGTTCACATTTGCAAGTGGTGCAATTTCATGGGTCTCTCATCTACAGGGTTGTGTTACCCTTTCTACCACTGAGGTAGAGTATGTGGTAGCCACGGAGGCCGCAAAGGAGGCCATATGGCTTTCTTGTCTCTTGGTAGAGTTAGGTATGTTACAGGAGATTCCAGTGCTACACTGCGATAGCCACAGTGCTATCATGTTGGCCCGGAATCCAGTATTCCATGCCAAGACAAAGCACATTGATATCAAGTACCATTTCATACGGCAGGTACTTGGTGATAAGCTCATCCAGCTTGTCAAGATTCATACGGACGACAATCCTGCAGATCTTCTTACGAAGAGTCTAGCTTCAGCAAGGTTTGCACACTGCCGAGACCTCATGGGTATTGGATGGGTGACCTTCTTCTATTGTTGTACATTGTTGTACATACTCTCACTCCCCTTAGGCACATCACCTTTAAGTGGGAGGTTGTTGGGGTAAAGGCCATGTGGCCAGTCCCGTGTACATAGTATACTATGCTTCCACTATATATACTATGCATACCTTTTCTTTAGTGTCTCTTGATACCCCCACATTGTGTGTTCTCCTCTCCTTCTTGTTGCCCTTTACTGTCCCTAATCCCCTTCAGGGGCAATTGATTAGGATTGACTAGACCATTTTGCCCCTCTTGGGAGACCTCTCTACTTCCACAGTTAGTTGTGTGGAAGGACTGAGAGGACCCCTGATCGTGCTTGGATCCTTCATCGTGCTTGGACTCCTCATGGTGCTAAGATCCCTGGGATCCCCCATGAGAGTCGGATGGTGGGGTCTCGCGTTGCTTGGACTCTTGATGATGAGAACCGCCTTCAGATCCCTGGTGATGATTGCCCTCTTGGCCACTGGGGCTTGCAGTGTGTTCAGAGGCCATGGTGTTCTAAGGAGGACAACAGGTAGTGTCTAAACAACATCTAGTGGATCTTGCAGTGTGCCATAGAAATTAGGGATTTTAGGGTTTTGAAGTGCTTTATATAGTCTTTTTTAAAGCACTTTAGGGGTTTTTCTTTTAAATTAGGGTTTTTTGAGTGCACCTCCTTCCCCCCCCAGTGTTTTGTTGCCAGTTCGGTAATACTTAATCTTCACCACCCTCCCTACCAACCCACCCACCCCTCCACCCTGCCATGTCGCACATGCAATTCTGTAATTCCCAAACAGATTTGTGAATTTTGGAATTTATAATTGACTCAAAATAGTGTTAAATTTATTCATCAAACATTTTACATTTGGGGCTCTCTTACGACCCAACGCCTCCCCTGTTTGACTCTATGTTGCAACCAAAGTGCAACCCCTTGGTTCCCTATTGAGGACTTCCAAGCAGCACATCTCTTTGTCTTCTTGACATGTTGAACCGCTTTTGCGAGACTTGAGACCTCTACCTTATCATGCTTGAGAGTCCTGGCCTTGGCCTCTAGACATCTATAAAACCAATCAAACATTTCATGTAGTGCATTGCTTCACGCGATACCACTCCCATGCCTTGTATACGTGAAGTATGTTGCCTTTGCTTTGTAGTGTGATTTCTCCATTCCTTGAGTATTCCAAATGGACAGAGGGCCCCATTGCTCCACAAATCATGGTGCATGTGCATAAAGAATATGCTGTAAAGAAAAACATTGTATTAGAAACATAAATTGACTCAAGTTTAAAGCACAAAATTTCAACCTAAGGAGGATTACCATGTAATGTGTAATATGTGACTCCCCCCATGCTTCTACCATCAATGATATGAATTCTCCCAATGCTGTCCTGAATCTCTCATAATAAAGCTCATCTGTTTGACCTTGTCTAAGCAACTTTATAAATGCATCAAGCTTTGTCCATAGTTTTGCTCTTAAAGTAGCAATTCGCAGATGTGAAGCTTGATTTGTGGTACGCTCACACAAATCTTTCTAGTACTCCCAACCTAGGGTGCTTTGAGCCAATGTATATTTTTCTTTATCAGCATTGTGGTTGGACAAGAACCTCCTTGCCTTTCCTCCACCCATGGACACTTTAGTAGGAAGATTTTGTGTCTTTCCTGATTGTTTCTTATCCTGCTTAAGCTTCACATTGCCTCCGTGAAGTCCCATTAGTGAGAGTAGTTCTTTAGCTTTTGTAATGCATTGTGCAGATACTTGTTGTGGCCTCAAATTCCAAGCATAAACTAGATGGAGATAGAGTAACTTATCAAGTATACATAGTTCAGCATGCAAAGTACACACGTGTACTTGCTCCAATGAAATTAGTAGAATGGGGTCCCACTTAGGATCCTTTTTGTGACAATCAGGGGCTGCACTTTGGTTGTAAGAAAGGATGCCATTTTCCCACTATAGGCTTCCCTTTTGCATCTTCTGAGAGTGGGTGCAATACAAGCATGTCCATTTTGCATCTGCACCTATATTACAACCATACAAGCACTTGAGGGTCTTCAAATCACCAGCTAGATGCCATTCAACTTGAAACATTCCATGCCCATCCACAATTAATGTTTGTCTTGCCTCTTGTCTTTGAATAATCGATGGGATGTCGGTTCTCTCCAAAACCCACTTCAATGTCTCGTGGCACTCCTTTGGGGTCTCAAAGGCTACAAGCCACCATATGTCCTTCTTAGATTGGACTGAGAAACCTTGCTCAACTTCCTCATCTCCTTGAGCAAAATGAAAGGCGTCATTCATAATACAAATGCTCACCCTCTCTAGCTTGTGCTCTTTTACCAACTGAGCTTCATCCATTTTTATAACAAATACTAGCTTGCCATCTATACAATGAAAGAGAAATTTAGTAAGGATATAGAAATCAAAAGAAATAAAGTTGAATGTGAAGAGGGAATTTCTCTTACCTTCTTCCCTCATCCCATAGAATTTGACCATGGCTCTCTGCAAATTCTCTACATCCATGTAAACATTATTGAAAGCATTCATCTCAAACGTTTGGATGCCAGATTTCTTTTTACTCTTCCAAGTCATTGTGCCACTTATACAATGGCATCCTCCAAGCTTTTCTCTAGCACATTGGTTTGTTTCTTGACATGCAAGCCTTACAGACCACGGTGTTGGCAATGGCATTGTAGATATCTTATACTCTTCCTCCATAGCAGAATTGAAAATTTTAAAAATAGAGTTGTAAGCTTCACGACTTACACCAGTAGCATCACAAGCTCCAAGCACCTCCTTTGCTTGGACGAGGCCCTTGAAATCCTTCATTGCCTCTCTAGCAACTTGTTTACGTAGCAACACTTCCATGACATCACTTGGCTTTATTAAACTTCTTAGAACATATGAAGGATCACTATCATCCATTTCCATTGTTCCCATCACATCCTCCATGAAATTCCTAAAGTAGAGTACAAATGAGTCTTAGGGGAGAGGAAGGAGGGAGGAGGAGCCAGAAGGAGGAGGAGGAGCCAGAAGGAGGAGAAGGAGGAGAGAGGGAGGAGGAAGGAGGAGGAGCAAGATGGAGGAGGGGAGAGGAGGAGGGAGGGGAGGGAGGGAGAGGGAGAGGGAGAGGGAGAGGGAGGAGGAGGAGGGAGGGAGGGAGGGAGGGAGGGAGAGAGAGGGAGGGAGGGAGGGAGAGAGAGAGAGGGAGGGAGATTCAAAATTTGAAATTCAAATTTCAAAAAGTGGCCCCCTCCCCTCATTGATGGGGGGAGAGGTGGGCTCAAATGTGGGCTTAACCCACCTAGGTTGGGCTGGTTAGGCCTCTTTGGGACCCTCCAAGCCCCTTGCATTAGCCCACTAAGCATTCCCTAATCCATTCCTTATGAGGCCCTTTTGAGACCCCAATTCTCCCCTAATGCTAGCAACGCAATAGAAAAAACAAGTAGGGTTTGCTGGTTGCTTCTCATAATATGCTGTAAAGATAACTCGTGCCTCATTCATAGGAACATGCTTCAACCACTTGCAAGCATCCTCTATGGTATTTTTTTTGTTGCTAAGCACTTCAAAAATAAGAGGATCGAGCATATATAAAACTCTTTGTATATTTTGAGGAAAATCTGCTATAACATTACCACAAAAAAAAAAAAGTATTAGCTTCTTGGGTTTAATCAAAATACGAAAGTAGAAAGCCAAGGAAAAGGCTGCATCAAACCTAAGGATGGTTGTAATGACTTTGACATTAACCTCTTTCTTAGGATTCAAGAGGATTAAAATCTCCTCTTCACCAAATTCAAAAGTATGAGGTTATTGTCGAATTAACAACATAGCGTTGAATGAACTTTCAATCTGCTGCAATAGAGTCATATTTTCATGACTCATCTTATTGAGAGAGTGGTCTACATCGTATTCTTCTTCACTTGCTATGTCTTCTACATCCTCCTACTATAAAAATATAAAAAAGTTATGAGATTTACACATCCCAAATAAAGGCTTAAATAAGCATAGAAATATAAAGATAAGATTTCATACATGGTGCAATGTAGTCATATTTTTAGGTTGTTCCCCAACATTAATAATGGTTTTTTCATTAGACTGCATAGAAGTATACAAATAAGGTTTCATACATGCTTTCATTAGATTGAGTCTCTTCTCCTCTTGGAGGAAAAATCTAAAAAGTTATGAGATTTACACATCCCAAATAAAGGTTTAAATAATCATAGAAGTATAAAGATAGCATGCTTTCATTAGACTCAGTCTCTTCTCCTCTTGGAGGAAAATATCAAAAAGTTATGAGATTTACACATCCCAATTAAAGGCTTAAACAAGCATACAAGTATAAAGATAAGGTTTTATACATGATGTAATGTAGTCATATTTTTAGGTTGTTTCCCAATGGTAGCAATTAGACACTGAATACTCTCAGCCCGAAACACTAGTAGAGCGGCTTCTGTATATGATTCCATTTGAATGGTAACTCCAAATCAAAAATCTCTCTAAGAAACAACATGCAATTGTAGGCAACTCTCCACCCACAGCTGTGCCCATCTTTTTTCTCCACTGGTAGACGTTGTTTGAATTCTACTTGGTCTTGTTGCTCCTTGGCTTGTTTGACAGTAGATACTAACCGATATGCAGCACTGTCCATCGTGACATATGAAATATATTAATATGTCATGATTATAAGATACAAAATAAGAAAGTAACAAAAATATTAAGAGAGCAGTTACCTTGGGGAGTTGGCATGATAGCTTGCCATTGAATTCACAAGCCACAAACGGTTGACTTCAAGGTCCCAAGCGATTAGACTCCAATGTGAGCTACATGACCAAATTAAAAATGATTATTGTTTAACATAAACTTGACAAAGAAATAATAAAAATAAGGTTGGAGTTGATACTTACTCCTCATGATAAGGCATAAAGATGACTCACAGCCCATCTAAATTCAAAGGGCTTAACCACATACAAACATCTTCTATAGTCTTTTGAGGAGAGCTAAGAATAGAAGACAAGAGAGAATCGAGCATGTAGACACGATTCTGCACTGCACTAGGAAGCTGAGATATAACTACACTACACCAAGAAATAAGCAAACATTAGCTTAAGACATGATTATGCATCCTACACTAGGAAACTGAGATATAACTACACTGTAAATAAATAAACAAATGTTAGCTCATTGAAGTAGCGACAAATAAATAAATGTTACCTGAGACTGGCCAGGATAACATTGTCATTCACCTCTTTTAAAAGATTAGAGAGGATTGAAACCTCCTCTCTACCAAAGCTCAAATACTGAGGTTCTCATTTCAAAATGACCCTAACTTCAAATGAGCTTTCCATTTTCTCTAATGCAACCAAATTTGCAGAATGGGTCTTTGTCATAGCTTGTATTCTATGTTTGCAGTCATTCTGCTTTTCTATGGTGTCTTCAAAGCTCTTCTGCTCATGGGATTCTTTAACCAAATTTAGAGGTGGTTGCATTGCTAAAGTAGAAGGGAGTGCCTCCATATTGACTATGTTTCAATCCTCTCCGATCCTTTAAAAAAGGTTAATTTAAATATTTACATGTTTTATATTATAGTTTTAAAAATTTATAAAAGTGTGAATTTATGGTTTGTTTTGAGAATGTATGGACTTGGGAATATCTTGCTCTTCTAGCATCAATCTCAAATTATTTGAATTCCCTCTTATGTTCTTTTGTAAGGAGTGATCAAGGTTGGGACTCCGCATACACAAGAAGAATGATTTAGGAGATTGAATTGCTATACCACATTCTCTCTTGCCTCTCTTTGCTACATAAACACCACTATAGATCTTTAAATTTGATGAATATGCTCGCTCTAGAGTAACCTGCATGGCTTCTTTGTCTTATTTATTAACAAAAATGACAATGTTGCAAATCGCCACTTTGTTAATGGTGGTATATACTATTCTATCAATGAAGTTATGGATATCATTGCAGAAACTCCATTGATGAAGAATAGTTGTGGCTTGTCCCATGCTGACTCATTCTTGGTGAAGTCATCTTCTGAAACTCCCCTGAAGTTCACAAGCTTTCCAGACTCTGACGTAACCTCTACATTGAATTGAAAGCTTTGGTGCATATCTATCAGCATCCTTATCTCGTTGATCAGTCTTTCCACATATGCAACCACCTATTGTGGGATTTCTTTTCTCATTTTCGGAGACAAACAAAGGAGCTTCATAAGTCAACTCTCCATGCTCACATGCAATGCACACTTCAAGCATCTCATTGAACACTTCAACATGATGAAAAATGATGAAAGTGTAGTCGGCATATCTGTCTCTCACCACCTTGAGGCTTGTCATATTTTCTTCTCGCTCTTGAGTTCCCCTAGGCACAACTGCACTCAAAGAAGTATAGAAGTTTGTGAGTGTGTTGGCATCTGCTTTTGTGACCTTTCTCTTCAAATCAGGGTTTGGAGAACCAAATGTTGTCCATACAACCCTTGCCTTCTGTAAGACCTCTAATGTTGAGGATATCTTACACTTTCCATGGACATAATGATTAAGTAATACTTGATCTCATGCTTGAATATATAGATGGTTGCAAGATAACAATGGAATGTAGATATCTTTGCAAATTCTTCTGAAGTGAGTTTTTTTATCTCCTTTGCTTCTTTGGTGATTTGATGACAAGCATAAGCCCAATGTTGACCATCAATGGGCGGGAATGTGCAATTAAGGAGGAATTCCTTCTTTGCTTCCTTCAACATATTCTCACCTTGTGCCTCTTGCCCTTATTCATGTGGAATATTTTTAAGAGTGTCTTTAAAGAATTGAGTGAATGTTTCCTCGAAATGTGTAGGCCCTATAAATGTAATTTGATCCAAAAAGCTATTTTTGATTGGACAAAACATTATTGGACGTGGCCACGTTACTTGCCACAGGTTTCTTTCCATCTCTCAAAGACTCCTATATTTACGGTGCATAGGATGTATCAAGGTTCCAACTATTAGTAAAGACAGCTGCAGCTTCCACATCTCTAGCATTCACAAACCACGTCCTTTGACCCCAGATATATCCCACATCATCATCTGTTACTGCTTCATTAAGACGTAGATTGAGATTTTTTATTGATGTGAGTTCATCTTGACCATCTTCGACTTCAAGTTTTGAGTCTTCTTCATCTTTCTCTTCTTTTAACCATTTTCCATCCACATGATCTTTCTTTACAGTGGGACGATGCCTTTTTCTAATGCTTGGAACTGTGGCTCTTACAATACTAGCCTTTTGCATTTCATGTCGTGGCTTGCCAACAAGAGCTTCTACCATAACTATAGTGGATTGACCTTGATCTTCTTCAATTTTTTTAAATTCCCGTGCACTCAAGGCTTGTGTTTCATCATCCTTAGTGACATCCACCATTTCTTGCTCTAGAAGTTTGCGCTCATGTTCTACAAGTTTGTGACGGTGTGCATGTTCTTCTTACCCCTGCATCAAAGTCTGTGCTTAATCTACTTCAAGTGAAGATCCCTGAATCTAAGGTGCATATTGTGCATCCTAAAAGTACTTAAACATAATCTTTGCATGCATCCTTTTTGCCACCACACTAGGAAATCACTCCCAAGTATATGCAAGAGCCTCCAATGCACTTTGCAACTCTAGAAACTTTGATGGTTTAGGAGGAGGCATCACAAAGGTCTTTGACTCTCTCCTCGACACAACAAAATGAAGACCGCCAACTTCAAGGTCTGAACTCTTTGTGAAAATATCCATAAAAGTCTATTTTGTCTCTATCATTATGCCTACTACAAGGCTCGAAGTCATATCTTTCTTAGAGAATGTAGCATCCCATGGATCATCACCATCATTGAACTCCCTTTTTGACATAAGTAGAAAGAGTCTCTTTTCCTTTTGATCAAGAAACCAAGCTCGTCTGCCCATGTGATATTGAGTCCACCTACCAAAGCTATTGGGGCTATATTCCTTTCCTTTCAAATTCAAAGTGACATCAGAGACCCATGCTCTAATCGCAAAGTCATTTAGACAAACCCCCACCTTAGTTGATTGCTCCATAATCCTACAAGAAAAGATAATGAAGAATTTAGATGCATACAAGTAAAGTGCAATATATAAGGCTTGATACAATAAATGTGGGAAATAGCCAAAAAGGCTTTACAAGGCTTCATACAGCAATAAATGTGAAAAATAGCCGAGAGGGCTTTACAAAGTATTTTATAGCAATAAATCTGGGAAATAGCCTAGAAGGCTTTACAAGGCTTAAATATTTGTACAAATGTAAGAAAATTAGTCAATAAAGCTTTACAATGAAATGAAATGCACACTCTAGTGATAAATCTCCAATCTTCCTTATGACATGTAATCTGTCCATCCACTGATATCTATCCACTGATACCCAACTGATGCAATCTACCCACTAAAAACTGATCCACAGATATCCACTTATGTAGCCCACTGATACTCGTTAAATAGTGAATGGTCGGGTTTAATACAAGGCTCTTCATATGGCAATAAATGTGGAAAATAGCCTAGAAGGCTTTACAAGATTTTTTATGACAATAAATGAGCTTAAATATTTGTACAAATGCAATAAAAATAGCTAATAAAGATCCCATAAAGATTTACAATGAAATAAAATGACCACTATAGTGATCAAGCTCCAATATGCTCCATGACATGTAATTTGTCCACCACTGATATTTGCTATCTGCTCATGCAATCTATGCCCACTGATAAACTTCTTGGTAAATGGTAAAAGGTCTTATTTAATAGCATGTTATAAGTGTGAAATCGCATGTGAGCAAAGGGACTGACAACGATTAGGAACTAGTCGGAAAAACTTGGGCATGGCTTTGATTGGCAACTTGGAGAATTGTCTCTCCTCTAAGGCAATCTAATCTATGCTAAACCAATCGTCGAAGCGAAGAAAAGCAATAAATAATTTCTTTTTCTGTGTTCATTTTAAAGTGCTGGGGTTTAAGAGGCTTAAATATGAAAAAGAAGGGGTTTTGATGTAGAGGCTAAACTTGCATGTGAGAGAAATGAAGAGCAAGTATCTAAAGAAAAGTTAACATTTTTCAATTAAAAAGATGAATATATATATAAATATTATCTCACCTTCAAAACAAACCATAAATTCACACTTTTATAATTTTTTAAAAGTATAATATAAAACATGTAAATATATAAAACTTTCTCTCATTCCTTTGAACTCTCTAGGATTTGTAATTCTCTCTCTCTCTCTCTCTCTCTCTCTCTCTCTCTCTCTCTCCCCCCCCTTCTCTCTCTACCTAGGATTTATCTATCTCTCTCTTCATCTCTTTCTCTGCCTCTCTCTCTCCCTAGTATTTGTAATTCTCTCTCTCTCTCTCTCTACCTCCCTCCCTCTATCCTCTTGGTTGCTAGGATTTGTCATTCTCTCTCTCTCTCTCTCTTCATTTCGAGGAAACCTTCACTCAATTCTTTAAAGAAACTCTTAAAAATATTCCACATGAAAAGGTCCAAGAGGAAGAAGGTGAGAATATGTTTAAGGAAGCAAAGAAGGAATTCCTCTTTTATTGTAGGTTCCAACCCATTGATGGTCAACATTGGGCTTATGCTTGTAATCAAATCACCAAAGAAGCAAAGAAGGCCAAAAAACTCACATCAAAACAATTTGCAAAGATATCTTCGTTCCACTGTTATCCTGCAACCATTTGTATATTCAAGCATGAGATTAAGTATTTGATTGAGTCCGAAAGACTTAATCATTATGTCCATGGAAAACGTAAGATATCCTCAACATTAGAGATCTTACAGAAGACAAGGCTTGTATGGACAACAGTTGGTTCTCCAACCCTAATTTGAAGAAAAAGGTCACAAAAGCAAATGTTGACACACTCACAGACTTCTATACTTCTTTGAGTGCAGTTGTGCCCAGGGGAACTCAAGAGCGAGAAGAAAATATGACAAGCCTCAAGGTGGTGATAGACAGATATGCCGACTACAATTCCATCATTTTTGTCCTCTTGAAGTGTTCAATGAGGAGATGCTTGAAGTGTGCATTGCATGTGATCATGGAGAGTTGACTTACAAAGCTCCTTTGTTTGTCTCAAGAAAGTCAAAGGTGATGGATAAGAAGGAGTTGACCGCAAGGATGTGGAGGCCTCTAAAGTACCTACCTGACAAGTATGCATCCATGGTGGCAGCACATAAACTTTTAAAGAAATAATGGTTTTTCAAAAAGAAAGACAAAGCCCAGTGCTTAGAGGAATGCATCAATATATAGGTGAGGTGTGATGCAGTGAATAGTTCCATTAAGTATTTTTTACAGAGAAAGACATCCCACTTAGTCATTGTAACATTGATTATAATGTTGTCAAGCATATAGCATCTTTGTCAACACCCAAGGTAAAGCTACGGGCAAATAAGTGGATAAAAAAGGATGAAGATGGGTCACAAGTAGTAACCTCTTACATGAGGAAAGAAATCCCACAACAGGTGGTTGCATATGTGGAAAGACTGATCAACAAGATAAGGATGCCGATAAATATGCAACACAGCTTTCAGTTCAGTATAGAGGTTACGTCAAAGTCGGAAAGCTTGTGAACTAGGAGTTTCAGAAGATGACTTCATCAAGAATGAGTCAGCATGGGACAAGCCCCAACTATTCTTCATCAATGAAGTTTCTAGCGATGAGATCCATAACTTCATTTAGAATAGTATATACCACCATTAGCAAAGTGGCAATTTTGCAACATTGTCATTTTTGTTGATAAACAAGACAAAGAAGCCATGCAGGTTACTCTAGAGTGAGCACATTCTTCAAATTTGAAGATCTATAGTGGTGTTTATGCAGCAAAGAGAGGCAAGAGAGAATGTGGCATAATGATTCAATCTCTTGAATCATTCTTCTTGTGTATGCGGAGTCCCAACCCTGATCACTTCCTACAAAAGAACATAAGAGGGAATTCAAAAGTTTGTGATTGATGCTAGAAGAGCAATATATTCCCAAGTATATACATTATCAAAAAAACAACTACAGAAGTCCTGCAAAAAGTGGGAGTCTCTTGCTTACCATGGTGGAGAATTTGTTGCCAATGGTGGCGGCAGGTTGGGAGGTCACTTTGTGCAGAATGGGATATCTATTTGAGGATCTCCTCAGAAAAGGGTACTCCATGAATAATATTGAAAACAAGCATTTCATGGACTATTTTCAGTTTCAAGTGGATCTAACCACAGGCCATGAAAAAGAGGTAGAGCACAAGGAGACTAATGACATGGATGATGACCTCAAAGATCATAATGCCCCACATGATGATGATGAAGAGATGGACTCGCATGACCCCATCAGAGAGAGGTTGGTGGATGAAGAGAAAGATGACGCTACCTTCCATGATAATTATGGCTCACATGGTTATGTCAAAAGGCCACAATGGCAATACTTAGCAGTATGAACTCCCTATTTCTTCATTGTAAAATAAGATTTAAAGTTAAAGATAATGAATCTAATCTTTCATGTTTGTTTGCAGGCAATAGAGGGAGAAGAAATGGATGGAGTCAATACTACACTAGCGAAGGGTAGAGATTTGGAGGCACTCCCTTCTACTTCAACAGTGCAATCACCTCTATAGAACTTTGGTTGTAGAATCCCATGAGCAGAAGGAATAACTACTGCAACCATAGAATACAAGATATGACACAGACCCATTCTGCAAAGTTGGTTGCATTGGATAAAATGGAAAGCTCATTTAATGTTAGGGTCATTTGGAAACAAGAACCTCAGTATTTGAGATTTGGTAGAGACGAGGTTTCAATCCTCTCCGATCCTTTAAAAAAGGTTAATGATAATGTTATCTTGGCCATCCTCATGTTTGATACTATATTTTTTTTGTTGCTACTTTAATCTTTTAATTAAATCTAATGAGCTAACGTTTGTTTATTTGTTGGTGCAGTGCAATTATATCTCAGTTTCCTAGTGCAGTGCAAAATCGTGTCTACATGCTCGATTCCCTCCTTTCTTCTATACTTAGCTCTCCTCAAAAGATGATACAAGAAGTTTGTACCTAGGTAAACCCTCTAAATTTAGATGGGGTGTGAATCATCTTTATGCTGTATCATGAGGAGTAAGTATCAACTCCAACCTTATTTTTACTATTTCTTTGGCAAGATTGTGTCAAAGAATAATCATTTTTAACTTGGTCGTGTAGCTCCATTGGAGTCTAATCACTTGGGACCTTGAAGTCATCCATTTGTGGTTTGTGAATTCAATGACAAGCTATCATGCCAACTCCCAAGGTAATTGTTCTCTTAAGATTTTTGTTACTTTCTTATTTTGTATCTTATGATCATGACATATTAATTTCTTTTATATGTCATGATGGACAGTGCTGTATATCGACCAGTATCTGCTATCAGAACAACCAAGGAGCAACCAGATCAAGTAGAATTCAAATGATGTCTACTACCAGTGGAGCAAAAAGATGGGCATGGCTATGGGTGAAGAGTTGCCTACAACTGCATGTTGTTCCTTAGTGAATTTTTTGATTTGGAGTCACCTATCAAAATGGAATCATGTACAGAGACCGATCTACTAGCGTTTCGGGCTAAGAGTATTCGGTGCCTAATTGCTACCATTGAGTAATACCATGCGAGTAAAGTAGCAACACATCCTCGAAGAGGAGAAAAGACTCAATTTAATGAAAACACCAGTGTTAACATTGGGGAACAAACAGAAAATATGACTACATTTTAGCATGTATGAAACCTTATCTTTATACTTCTATGCTTGTTTAAGCCTTTATCTAGGATGCATAAATATCATAACTTTCTTATATTTTCCTCCAAGAGAAGAAGAGACTCAGTCTAATGAAAACACATTGTTAACATTGGGGAACAAACAGAAAATATGACTACATTGTAGCATGTATGAAACCTTATCTTTATACTTCTATGCTTGTTTAAGCCTTTATTTGGGATGTGTAAATCTCATAACTTTTTTATATTTTTATAGCCAAATGAGGATGTAGAAGACATATCAAGTGAAGAAGAATATGATGTAGAGCACTCTCTCGGTAAGATGAGTCATGAAAATATGACTCCATTGCAATAGATTAGAAGTTCATTTAATGCTATGTTGTTAATTCGACAACAATCTCATACTTTTAAATTTGGTGAAGAAAATATTTTAATCCTCTTGAATCCTAAGAAAGAGGTTAATGTCAAAGTCATTACAGCCATCCTCAGGTTTGATGCAACCTTTTCCTTGGCTTTATACTTTCGTCTTTTGACTAAACCCAACAAGCTACTACTCATTATTATTTTTTTGTAGTATTGTTATAGCAGATTTTCCTCAAAATATACAAAGAGTTTCATATATCCTCGATCCTCTTATTTCTAAAGTGCTTAGCAACAAATAAAATACCATAGAGGATGTTTGCAAGTGGTTGAAGCATGTTCCTATGAATGAGACATGAGTTATCTTTACAGCATATTATGAGAAGTAAGCATCAAACCCTACTTGTTTTTTCTCTTGCATTAGTAGAATTGTCTCAAACACAATAATTATTCTTTATTGATAATGCACCTTACATTGGAGTTTGGTGGTCGTGGACATCTTTGCCAAGAAGTGCTCTTTGCAACTCAATGGCATCCATCCATGGCACTGTGTCAGAGTAAGGATAGACTACATGTGTTGTCACTTCCATGTGATGCAGATTCAATCCTATGAGGTAGAGCCATCCTTCATCGAAATTTTCGAGCCTAGATACCTAGCTTTTGGCCAACAAGTTCTGAGACGCAAGAAAATGAACAAATGGACTTTGGGGGAAATATCCTTCCACACACAATGGCCCCTAGCCCCTCTCCATACTCAAGCTTGGTGGGAGCCCCAAAAGGCACTCCCTACCCTACAATTGCACCCTATAGGCCGGTGCCTTAACGTGAATATGCCCATGCCTAGGCCCTCATCAATGCAGCCAGTGTGGCCAAGCCCACCATGTATGCTAGCTCCAGGTCTTATTAGGCCAAGACTACCTAATGCAATGCCACATCCTTGTGAAGCACATACTTTCTTCCATCCTCTTTTCATCTCCTTGCTCTCCTTTTCCTGCTTCCATCTCACCTTATAGTTGTATACTGCATTGCTCACACTTACTTTCTCTCATCCTCTTCTTCTCCTTCTACTTCCATGTCACCTTATAGGTGTGCACTGCATTTCTCATCTCATCATTACGAAAGTTCTTTCTATCTTTTCTCAGTATTAAGAAAGCACGCTTTCTCCCTCTCACCCTCGCAGATGGCTATGGATCTTTTTGAAATAATACCTCAAGTCAAGCAAGACATAAGCACTAACTTAGATTGGATTGCTAAGAACACAAGACATCAAGAGGAGTGCAAAAGAGAGCCAAAACCATTGACACAATTAGAGAAAGAAGAATTTGTTGTGCAAAAGTTGTAAGACAGGGAGGATCTCGAGAAAATAAGAAAGAATCTTAAGTTCTTTGGTCCTCTTTTGTTATCATAATTATATTAATAAAGAAGTAAAGGATGAAGTAGAGGACTCCATTGCTTCTGAGATAGAGAGTCA
This sequence comes from Dipteris shenzhenensis, assembly GCF_047967505.1. Classification (NCBI taxonomy): domain Eukaryota; kingdom Viridiplantae; phylum Streptophyta; class Polypodiopsida; order Gleicheniales; family Dipteridaceae; genus Dipteris; species Dipteris shenzhenensis. The sequence continues at coordinate 19,735,421 of NC_141611.1, forward strand.
TAATATGCATTGTCTCTAAGACACACAAAGTCATTACTGGCATGTCTTCTTGTAATTATTGAAAGGTGTTTATAACACCATAAGTACTTTGAGATTTTAGTAATTGCTTTTCATGTAATGAAACTCTTATGCTTCCCCCTCTCCCACATATGATGTGTGCCTCATGGTCCCCCGTCTCCCACATATTTCTTTTGTAATTAAACTTATAATTCCATCCTTGTGTTATAACTGTATAGTATCAGGAATAATCATAGGAAGAATTTTTTTGGTAATTTTGCTAAACTTTGGATACAAATGTTAGCTTTCAAAAATACATTAGCATAGTATTCATTATTTTTGGAATTTTTTGTAGTCCACTTCTGAATTTGGACTTTTTACTAGTCCAATTTTATTGAATATCCTTAGTTTTGTGTTTTGTATGCTAAGAAGGTAACATTGGTAATAGTATCACAAGTAGTAAATGACTTGGTGGGGGAATATGTTCCTTAGTTTCATGACTTTTGCAGAGGACATACATTAGATTTTTTGTTTCCTATGCTAAGAGTACATTAGTAAGAGTGGGGTAAGAGTATCATGGGTAGTAAATGGTCTAGAGGGACATATCCCTTAGTTTTCATAACTTATGTATGATGTGCATCAGAATTCCCCCCAAATGACTATATGGTACTTATACACTTATTTATGCACATATGTTTATGTGTATCTTCAATTATAGAGGTATATTTTTATCCTTATAAACCCACATTTTGTTGAGTCATCTTATCTTATACCTTGGGATTTTTTGAAATGTTTTGCATTGAAAATATGATTTTAATGATTCAAACATTTTATCACAGGTAAAAATAAATGTCTAAAATAGTAAAACTGCAATTTTTGGAATAGTATTACTTGGTAATCACTCGACTTGACTTTTCTATTTAAAAAAATACGAAAACAATGGGTTTTTATTTATATTAACATCATAAGTGTAGGTTTACATCAAATCTATATCTCAAAGTCTGCGGAGTATCATAATAACGTGTTTTTTAAAAAAGTAGTGACTCGCCATGCTAGCTCAAAGTTGATCCCACATCATATAATCGATTCCATGTGTCCTTGATCATAACCAATAGTTTCATATTCAGCATAATGTCCCTTGTAAGCCCAAGTATGGGTTATACTATATACACTCTAAATATATGCTATATTATATAAACTAAGATACCTTATACATTCCATACTATACATACTAATACACTATACTATATGCTACATATATAAGAAGATGCTATACTATAAAAATGCTATACTTAGATGCTTGTACTATTTTAACTGAGACAATATATATATGCTATGATACTTTGATATGCTTATTTATATGCATAGGCACAAGATATGCATATATGCTTAACTACTTACATCTATGCTATGACACAAGCTACTTATACATATATGCTTGGCTACTAACATATGCACTAAGATGCTTATTTGTAAGGTGGATACAAGATACTTATATATGTGTGTGGATATTTGTGCAAATGCTATGTACTACATATACTAAGGTGCTACACATGAGCTATACATATATACTAAGATACTATAATATATATATGTTATACTATATATACTAAGATGGTATAAATATATGCCACATATTTGTACTCTTAATACATGCTACAATATATATACAAAGATTCTACAAGAACTCCTAGAGCATGGTCTGACAAGATAGGACAGTATCTTGTCACTATTGGCTTTCAGATCTCCAAGGCAGATTTCTCACTCTATGTGAGAAAAACAGAGAAAGGTATTATGCTGTTTGTCATTTATGTTGATGATATGATTATCACAGGTGATAGTGATAAAGATATCCTTCATGTGAAAATGCTATTGAAGCAGAAGTTTGAGATGAAGGATTTGGGAGAGCTGCGTTATTTCTTGGGCATTGAGGTGATTAGATCACCAAGTGGGATACAGCTCTTGCAGAGGCAGTACGGATTGGACATGCTGTCCAAATATGGGATGACAGGCTATAAGCCTATTTCAGTTCCTTTGGAGCAGAATTTGAAGCTGAGCACAAATGCAGGTGAGCTTGCATGATGCTTTGTTCTTCCATGTGCCTTAATGCTTTATGTGTGGATGCCATGCTTCGTGCTATGGAGGAATAGAGTAGGTAGTGTTAGTTTCAGTAATGATACTTGAGGGATTGGGACCTAACTCCTAATCTCAATGGTAGATGTGCATTGCAGTCACGTATTAGAGCTCTCTCTCTCTCTCTCTCTCTCTCTCTCTCTCTCTCTCTCTCTCTCTCTCTCTCTCTCTCTCTCTCTCTCTCTCTCTCTTCCCCTCTCTCTCCCACCATGAAGTCTGAGCAACCCGTCTCTCTCCCATCCTATCTCTCCTAGCCCGAGTAGTCCCTCTCTCCCAACAAGTAGGTCATTTCACCACTGTCGAGTCACCGCCAATGGTCTTTATCGTTGTTGTGCTGCTGCTCTTCTCACAGCCGCCATAAAGTTCCTTCAAAGTTCATAGCCGCCATTTCGAGTTAAGCTTCAGTTCGGCTAACTTCACCTTGGTTCAGTCTAGTCTAGTCAATTCAGTTAGCCGTTCAGTTCAATTTTACTAGTCAGTTCAGCAGTCCAATTCATAGACTCCAGGTTGGGCTGAACCCATGGCCCAACCTTTGGGGGTTACCTTGAGCAGGGGGTACACATACAAGTGTAGTTCACCATGGAATTCCGTAAGGCCAAAGGCAACCCTAGCCCCGTCTTTCAAGCCTTCGTATTCGACCATTGCAAAGACACCTTCCCCCTATGCAAAAACACATCAAAGGCAGATGGTTAATATTGAGTTGCAGGAGCAAATCTATTACCTACAGCAAGAGATTAGAGAGCTCAAGCTCGCAACCCTTGGGAGGAAGTGCAAGATATGTAGTGGAAAGGAGGAAATTATTGCAGAGATAGTACACAAATCTAATGCATCTCCACTAGCACCGATATTTGTCTCCACGGTTCAAGACATGATCACCACTCACGTGAGCTCAATCAAACAAGAAATAGCTGTTGATGCTAGTAACAAAGTCAATAGAGTTGACCTTTATGTGGAAATAAAATAAGACGATCTTACGCATTGGGGGGTTGAAAGAAGGCTGCCTTCATGATGATGAGGAGAAAAGCATTGAGGACATAATCATATGCCTTAAGAAGGAAGTACTGCAAATCAAATGGGATGAAAATGATATCCGCAATGTCTGTTAAACTAGCACATAAGCATAGATCTACTGTAGAGGGAAGGTAGCAAGAATCAAAATTCTCAGACAAACACATAATTTGAAGGGTACAAAGATTTGGATATCTAAGGAGCTCACTCCGCTCCAGGTCAAACAAAGAAACAATGAACTCACCAAGGTAAAGAAAGCAGGCAAGGCAAGCAAATGGGCGGTTTATCGAAATGGGCAAGCATTGATTAGGGACTTCAAATCCAAACCCAAATACTCTCAATCTTAAATTGATGTTATAAAGACCACTTTATGATAGTATTAGAATGTAGCTATAGTCTATAATAACTTGGGAGGAGTTGGCCTTGTCCACTCCCTTGATTCTCTTGCTACCCAGATGTAGTAATTCATTTTTTGGTACTAGTACTTTGTCTCATGGACCTGTGAGGTCTTCTGCAAACGTTAATAGATCTCTCTCTCTCTCTCTCTCTCTCTCTCTCTCTCTCTCTCTCTCTCCCCATATAAGCCATTCTTCCCCACCAAGTTTTGTAAAATTCTAGGTGCGTGTGTTCCATCCAGATCTGTACTAGAGAGAGATATCAGCCCCTACACAGAGGTACAAGGGAGATGAGCTTTGGGACAAGCTGGTTTCCAGAGGCAACATTCCACTTTTGACTGCATATTCATTACATGCCATCATCGACGAGGCGAGATCAAGATTCCAAAAAATCTACGCTTACTTTGTAGACTTTGGGAAGCTTTTTACACAATCCAATGAGGCCGCATGATTAGGAGACTCCAGTAGATGCATATTCTAGGAGACAAGATCTCAAGGATGATGAGCTTATGTGAGCTACAAAAAGGAACAGTGCACACCCCTCGAGGCCTGTCAAATTTGATTGAGAGCACGATCTTATGAAGCATGGATGCCCCCTCTCCTTAACACTCTTTGGGTTCTATATTAATGAGATGATGACTATCATTGATTGCCTAGGAAGGAAGGGATCCTACATGCTGATTTAATGATACAAATATTATAGTATGCAGATGACATAGTTGTCATATCCTCTTCAACGGCAAGCCTACAAAGACACCTAGAGGCCCTAGAGGTGTTTTGCAAGTAGAGAGACCTGACAATCAACCTTGGCAAGACCCAAGTTATGATCCCAACATCTCATAGACACAACTTCACTTGCTGAGGGGAGTTGGTTGAGATCATGCAGTCATACACTTATCTTCACAACGCCAATTTTCACAATAACTCGTGCAACCAAGGGCACGACTGACATGAGGGCAGGGAGCTGACTAGAGCAACAATGCTTTTAGGCACACTTTCAGAACCACGGATGGCATCTTGATACCCTTGTTGTTAGAAACATGGTGAGAGAGAGAGAGAGATATATATAGAGTAGGGAGTGAAGAAGTGATACTCAAATGAAGACATAATGAAGGCTTTCAGTCATTCATCAAGTATGACATGACAAGTGAAGTACCAACCTTATATAGGCTACACACACACTTGCATCAAGTGCATATGGGATAAGTCCCATAGTGACACGTGACACTCACACAACTCACACACGTGCACCAGTACTAGATCTCCTAATACTACACACTGACACATCACATCAACACACTCTTTGGCTATGATATCTCCAACACCCCCCTTCGGAGCGAAGACTGTGAGACCCAACACGCGAGAGCAGACCGATTCCCCCTCCACTGCAATATTGTAGGAGCAAGTCCAACCATCCAACACCTCTCATGTGATAGCAACTTCTCAATGAGCTTGCAATCGACAACGGAAAATCATCACTTATCACCCCTCTTAACTCTGGTCAATACCATCAAACCAAAGTAAAAGACAATATGTTCAATTTTGGGGGACAACCCAGGGCAGAGTACCTCTCATCGACTCCAAATACATTCAGTTTAGAGGAACAACTCAAGACTAAGAACTTCTATTTGACTCAACACAAACACACATAGAGCTAAGCATCATCTATCACCTCAGAGAGGAACAGATCATGCAACATAGCAAATGAAGCTTCTTGCTTAGGTCCAATAGATGTAGCATAAATATTCTTGAGCTTGTCGAGGTTCTCCTTAGCTCAAGTAGTGAGGTCAAGTTGATAAAGCAATTTGTTGACCAACGTTGCACCCATAAGCGCCAATACTTTGTCATGCTACTCATCCTTAACTGAAGGTAGAGCTGACAAGTCTTCAACATGAGACTCCATAGTGTCAAATTGAGGTAGCAAAAGGCACCAATCAGAAATACATAACCAACCAATAAAAGAGCTTGTCTAGGGCTCTGAAATGAATCAACAGCTTGAGAAATGCTTGAATAAATGTGTCCACCTGCTGATAGATGCCCTCAAGGGTTCCAAAATGCAAACCCTAATCAAAAAGCCACAAGAATACTGTTGAAAATGTAGAACTGAGTGAATCCAAGTCAAATAACAAGTAGATACCCTGAAGTGCAAAAATGAGCCAATAGAAGAGCACTTCTGAGTAGGATGAGTGCTCAAGATGCTGTAGCAGGTCCGAAATCCTCAAGAAGGTAGCTAATGGGGTACCAAATGCAATGATGCAGCTCGAAATTTGTGAAGCACTTCAGCAAACCAGCTCTAAGCTATACCGAGATGCTGTAGTAGAGGTATAAGTGGACCAAAATGCACCGACATGTCACCAAGCCAAGAATCGAGTATTCTATATGAGTTAGAGGCTAGTAGTAGTCCCGAGAACGGCTCTATTGAAGGCGGTTCTGCTGCAGCAACTCCAAAACAGTTTTCAAATGCAAGAGCAGCTCCAAGACAAGTCGAAAACGCCTACAAAAGAGACAATCTACAATAAATGCTCACTAATGGTCGAATTTTGCTGTAACAACCTGCAAACCTAAAAATGGGATGGAACAACTCGAAGAAGGCTCGAAAATCCACGTGTACAAGCGTCTCTTGGAAGGGGTGGCGACCAGCAGGCTATGGAGAGGCTAAATGGACAGAAATGAACACAAGAAGCTACAAAACAGAGACGAAATGAGGGAAGCAAAGATGACAGTTGTGCAAAAAACCTAAACGGGTAGACGAAAGCTGAAAGGAGATAGAAATGAGGCTGAATCTAAGGCAAAAATGAGCAGAGCTGAGGTGGTTGCAAGAAGAAGGGCTTGAGTAGAATTAGGGTTTAGGGTTAGGGTTACGTCATAGATGATGAGGGTAATCTTGCTCTAATACCATGTTAGAAACATGACGTGAGTGAGAGAGAGAGAGATATAGGCTAGGGAGTGAAGAAGTGATACTCAAATGAAGACATAATGAAGGCTTTCATTCATTAATCAAGTATGACATAACAACTATCTCACCATAATGTAGCTACACCATCATGAAATACAAAAGAATCTAAAGATGATGCCACCCTCCCCAATCCAAAGAACCCAGAGAACGTAAGGAAAGGTAATGCCATGACAAGCACTCCATTGTGCATATACCACAACAGGATAGGACATAGACATGATGCTTTCCCTTCCCCTTCGATTCAAATATCAAAAGGAGATGCAAACTGACCATTTATCTCCCATAGTGCTCACAACATAATTGGAGAGAGAATCCCATTTGCACAACCTTCATTTCCATCTTCCACTTCTGGACCATTTCACCAAGCTGGTCCTCAAGACATTTCCCTTAATAGCCTTGTAAGAAGAATAATGGAGGCATACCACTATCTCCCAACACTTTAAATGGAAACCTATACAATTCAATTAATCCTAGTTCTCTCTGCATCATGACAGAATATATATTCCAACATCGTGTGTATTTCTTCCTGTGCAAATAGGGTTAACTCCTCCTTTTCGTCTGGCATATAAAACATATTTGCAATTCACACTCACTTCAAAGTGTCTTGAATCTTAGATGCCAAGAGCCTATGTATCACATGTTGCTCAAGAAAGGCCAATAGCATTTTCACAAAAAAATATTACATAACGTTCTAACTCGCAAGGACTAAGTTTGACTTTATTCAGCAAAATACTCAAGCAGAACACAACTCTAATGGTTGCCCTATTTTCATCTTGGTTATACTAACCAAGAAGAGAAATTGCCTTCAAATAGATGTTCTAAATCCACCTGTTGAGCTCTAAAAAACCCTTCACCATATTTGTGCAGACACTGGGACACGCCATTTCTTGGGAGAGAACTGCCACCATTCCTCAGAAGAGATTAGTTGATACTATAATTTATAAGATGTGTAAATATCAATGTATATCGACGGCTTTAAAAACGACACTCCTGCTTCTAAGGTACAGACCAAAAATATGTCATCCTGTTCTCGTGTTAAAAAACATTTTTCTCTTAGTTACACAAATGCATAGTGGTTTCCCATTCAGTTGTGGAGAATGATCAGCCCATTACTCTTCATTTATGTGGAGAATATCCCTTGAAGAATTGAAGAATCATTTATGCCTCTAACCCTTTACCTCTACTTTTTTTGTAAATGATACTGTGAATGAAGGGAGCCTTCGTGAGTACAGTCAGATTCTTTTTGTTCTGTTACAGAAACCAGGGGCTGCATTCTTTCCCAGGGAATTGACGAAGACAGCTTTGCTGCCACTTCTCCTGCTTTTCCTCCGCAATTTTTGCTTTGAAGGGGGGGAAATCAAAGTAGGCAGAGACAGATACCACTTCCAACACACTTTTTCTTGGGTTTGCTTCCACATTTAAGTGCTGACTGTTTTAGTAAACAATGGTATAAGGATGAAACATGCTACATGACCTCAGATTTCCGACCTTTTCTGTTCATTTCAGCCAAATGCAAATCACAACAGGAAATTATGGTCCCAATTCACTTCCTTACCAAAGACGGACATTAGATCAAGACTTGCACTGAATCATTGTGTTACTGCATGGTCATACATCTACCTTACAATGAGGTCGAGCTGACAAGAACACAAATTTAACCAGTCAGATCCTAAGTGATGGTGAATTCACTGAATTTATATCCTGCATAAAGGCGTACATCGATCACCAGCAACATGCAGCAGTTATTAAATCCTGCAAACTGTCAAGAACAATTAAAGAAATTTAAGTAGTGGAGTCGGTGCTAGACCCTTACACTTCTCTTATAGTTACAACCTCGTAAGGTTAAAAATGGACATCTAAATTAATACGCATGTTTGCCTCAATCTTATGGAAACTACAATCTTATGGCAACCTTCAGACAGCCATATAAAGCCCACTAACAACCGTGACACCAAAAACTAGGTATGCTAAGCAAAAGCCCAGGACTTGCTATAGCTGTAGATCATAGAGAGCTATAGAGAAAAACTTTGGCTTGTCTACAACATTGGTTAGAAATAGTTGGCACCCATCCTGGCAGATGCCATCACAGAGGACTGTAGAGGTTCCCCAGTAAACGGATCAAACTTGAAAGGCTCCCCAGTAAAAGGATCAAATTTGAAAGGCCTGCGGTCAGCAGCTGCCTCTTGACCACTGAGGCCACCACCAAGACCCAAAGCGGCTGAATTCCCTCTGTAAGATGGCAATAATTGCGCATCCCCCAAACCTGCGGGCATTCGCGTCAAGAGGGCCTCTGATGATACTGCACCAGGTAAACTTGGGATCATGCTCAGAGAAGAAAGTGAGCCATATCCAGCATACCTGTGACACAAATCCAAGGCATAAGGTGGCAGGTTATGAGCTTCTCTTTAAGAGTGCAAACATACAAAGTGTGCATCTCTTACCCCAGAAGGTCACTATCTGTGGAAATATGTGGTAAACTATAGTTATCCAGAACAGAGAATCGAGGAGCTGCCACTCCACTAATTCCAAGTAAATTCCCTTCCCTGGGTAGAGCATCCAAAGGCCTTGCAATTTGCATAGAAGGGGTAAACCTTAAGCCCTTTTGTCCAAGTTCTCGCGATTCTTTGCGGCTCTGCAAAAAGAGAATATCGTGAGCAACAAAAGCAACAAACAGTTTCCCAATATCAACAAGGATCCTACCCAATGCACCAGATGACCTTTCTGACATAATAAAGAAATACTTAAAATTGGTAAAACACTGGGCAACAAACCTGAAACCTCTGGAAAAGGCACGAATCTTTAGCCCACATATAAATATTTCTCGTTCCTGTTTCGCCAACTCAGTGTGCTCTAATATCAAATTTAAGTTTTCTTTAAAATTTGATGTCCCATGCGTTTGGACCTTACAAAAAATTTAAAACCGACCTTAAGGCTACTATCGGAATGCAGATGGAATAAGTATTCTTGAGATCATGATTGCTGCTTTGGATCCTGTTTTGCTTGCACGCTCTTGACAAGCCACAAACTGCTAACCAGATCTAAAAATGTTTCTCCTTTGAAAATTTGACAAGAAAAATTGACACACTTCAGCAAACATGGCAATGACAAGGTGGAGGACACTTCCCCACGCGACATTCATGGAATCAAGCTCATTCAAATTACAGGTTGGATCCTCTTAATGATCCGAATTGCTAAACATAATCCAAATGTCAGTGTTGACAGCAGTTTTCTGGAAGGAAATATTTGAATTGGTGAGCAATGCAACAGAGTATGGACTCTGTATACCCTCCAAACCTTAACAAAGTTACAAAATTTGTTCTTTGGTGGGGGATAAAAATACATGGGCCAGGGGTTTTATCATCCCTGCCTTGAGGAAGCACTTGTTACAACAGAATGACCAAGTACTAATCCAAAATTATGTTTCTTCATGGTTAACTGCTATATAAGTTTGGGACCTTCCAACTCGACTCCTTGGAACCTGGTTGAAAGGAGGGCAGGCTGCAGGCTGCCGCAATAAGAACAAGATGGACCGCAGCAATATATTTGAAAAATAAAATGGTTTTGATCATCCGAATAGAAGTGTTCCGAAGAGTCTCCTTGACCTCCACAGATAGGCAAACATGTCCACTCAAGACTACATAGCTCTTACTTCATTAAGCTAACATGATTTATGCATTTCCATGCAATGTCACAGCCTAGGTACAAACTCCATTCTTTAAATTCCAAGCAGTTCCTATAGTCATCTACGAAGTTTTCTTTTTCTCAGCCTGAACTTCATGCATGTTCTTTTTTGCCATTTGCAACAATAGCTTCCATCTTAACATAATATTTTGCTTGCTGATCTTTCACAGCTATCCCTGCAACCAAGGACAGCATTACAAGTTTTTGCTTACATATAATGCCTCACACGGGCACACCCTATAAACAATGATTCATTGTTTCCCCTAAAATCCAAGCCATTTATGCCAAAACTTTTTGAGTGTCATGGCAGTGCCTTAGGTGACGACTCCACCCATATGTTTCCCATCTCAGACCGATCGTCTGTCTTGGGATGGTATGACATACTAGAGGAATTGATATAAATAATTCCTACCAAAAATGATCTATAATTTTTGCATTCCTACAACTGACAATATCCCAAGGTAACATATGGTACTTAACACATGATCAATGGACTTCCAGGCAGTTAATGCAGAGTGCCAAAGACTGTTGGACAACTCAGAAGTTTCTCGGAATTTGCTTCTTACTATGGAAAATGTGTTGCTTCACGATAATTGCAGCCCCATTGACAGCCAGATTTGATAGTGGCCATGGGTTGGGAGCTACTTTGATTTGAACCATGGGGCTAGTGCTTACGAAAGTAGACAACTCATTGATAGAGAGATGTGATATGGCACTCATGGCAAAGAACTGCTTGCAATTGTGCATGCACTTAAGAGGGGGGATCTATTTTCCAAGTAAAATCTTCCGACCATCCGAGCAAATTGAATCAGGAATGCATTTTTTTGTCTCAAAATTCATGAAAAGCCATGCACAGGGAACCGTTTTGTGAATAAAGGGGTCTCTCGGCCTCTATTACATACCTTTGTAAGACTAGAATATATCAAATCATACAAATTTAGATTTTTTGTTGTTCTTAAGTCCAAAAATTTACACAGAAAATAAAAGAGAACGAAAGAGAAGAAAAAAGAGGTAACAAAAACGTTTTGAAAAACAAAAGGAAGACATACTTAGCAAACAAAGCAACACTTATGTCGTCATCAGAGCCCATATTGTTTACATTGCCCATATTGGGCAATTCATAAAAAGAAGTCCCAAAGACCCCTTTAAATAGGCATTTTTTGTTTTTTTCGGTTGTTCTAAATTCCCATTGGATGCTCCAAGTCTATTGATGATTTGGGGTCCCAATTTTATAACTTTTTGGGCCATTCCAATTTTGTTGGCATTTACTCATTTCTGCACACTCTTAATCTCCTTCTCCTTCGGGCCTCCAAATTTATGGCTTTCCAGCTCTCTCTGCGCATTTCACTCTGGTAGGGGCAAGCCTTATGAATGATATATATATCATTCACCTTGTTTAACTAATCTGAGAGATCCTTTGCTTTTGGTCAAGTTGGCCAAATTAAAAGAAGTCTTCAATGAATAATGATATGTTAAGTGTTAAGTAGATCCCGGAAGGCAGCTATATCGAGAAAGAAGATAGCACTCTGTTCTTTAATTGTGAGCTTGAAATTGAATATCGAACGTGAGAGTAAATGTTGTTGTGTTAGTTAATTGGAAAATCATTTTGCATTTTGCACATAGGAGTGTGCATTTATTAACAAGTAGCAATATGAATGACTTTTGTCATTCATAAGGCCTGCCTTATTGTAGGACTAGTGAAGAAAAACTAGAATTCGTTCAATCTACAACACGAATTTGATCTCCAGCTTTCAAAGAAAGGGGTTTTGGGCTGCTTTTGTTCATGTGAAAGCAGCCCCAAATTCCCTTTCATTGAAGAAAGGGTTCTATGGGTCATGTGAAAAAGTAGGGCCAACGACCCCTTTTTTCGACGAAAAGACGCTTTAGGATGTCTTTTTTCAAATGAAAGTAGCCCTCAACCCCCTTTCCTCGAAGCAGGGGTTTTTGAGATGCTCTTTTTTAGAAGAAAGCAGCCCAAAACCCCTTTCGTCGAAAAAAGGGGTATTTGGCCTCTTATTTTCACATGGGTCATGTGAAAAAAAGAGATCTAAATACCCTTTCTTTGACAAAAGGGGTTTTTGGGCTGCTCCTTTTCACATGAAAACAGCCTAAAACCCCTTTCATCGAAGAAGGGGGTCTCTGAGAGGTCCAAAGACCCTTTTCTTCGAGATGAAAGGGGGTTTTGGGCTGCTTTCATGTGAAAAAGGGTCCTTCCGTTGAAGGGGTCTTTGGGCCTTTTCTTTTACATGGCCCACGTGAAAAAAAGAGGCCCAAATACCCCTTTCTTCGACGAATGGCTTTTTGGGCCTCTTTTTTTTTCACATGAGCCATGTTTTTAAAAAAGCCCCAAAAACCTTTTTCTTCAATGAAAAATGGTATTTTTCAAAAGAATGGAAGCTAGACTCTAGAGAAGTTTAGACTCACTATACATTACAAGTCTATCGCATATGATATGACTCGAAACTTATCACATAAATTGAGATCTTGAGCGTGGATGAGCATGAGAGGTTGAACATAGATAAGTATCAAGCATAAGATCACAACCTTGAGCAATAGAGAGGCCTTGCAGTGGTGGAGATGACATGAAGAGAGAGGCTAGATCTAAGAGACTAAGGGCATCACTATATCAACGTATGGACAGTGTGCATGTTTACAAAGATTTGATAGGCAATGTGCATGCTTACAAAGAGAGAGGGTAGAGCTAGAGAGACTAAGGGCATAAGTATATCGATGTACAGGCAATGCACATGGAAGTCTGCACTATGCCAAGTATTAAATGCTTTGACCTATATTCTTATAACTAGTAAATACAACTCACTAGCATCCATACCCTACCTTGCCTCCAAACCCCCCCTACCCCCACACACTTAAAAACTAAGAAGCCCACCCCCACACACACATACACAAAAAAAAGGGCCATTGTGCAAGAGGCATTCTACGATGCCTCCAATGCCAAAAATGCCCCTTACAGTAGGCGGCGCGTTTCGGATCCTACTATGAAGTACCACAAAGGAGACAAACACAAACTAGTGAAGGAATCTCAAAGAAAACAAGAGTTCAAGTAAAGATGTGCCTTCAAGTCAAAAGGGCTTCAAAATTGTATTGGCAAATGAAACCTGATTCTTCTGAGAAGAAGTGGCTTCCCCAAAGTTCATAGTATTCATTCATTCCTTTGAGTTCACTATAAAATGTTGATGTTCAATGTGTTGTCAATTTATATGCTAACAAATTTAACCGTTGTTAATGAATGACAATGCAATCAGAAAGTAAATTTATATTGTAAGAGATCAATGTTGAAAAAGTCACCTCCCCATATGTAAGCCTCCCATATGAGGAGAGCACAAGGGAGGTGGACTTAGGGTTAGGATTGCCAAATGGGCAGCACTTTGGCTGGCATGTATGCAGCATACCCACAGGGAAAGCATAGAGAGGGGGCTGCTACATGGAGAGCAAACAGGCTGCCATGTGGGCAGCACAATAAGAGACTTTCCTGGCCATGAGTGGAGATCCTGTAGGAGCAGACACGCGGCAAGGTGGATCAGCTTGCAGTAGGTGTGGGCAAGATATAGAGCCTGGAATATGTCGACTGGAGCATGGAGGCTTGTACAAGACTGGGTGGACATCATGGGGCAGTCACGGCAGGATTGGATGGCTTGGAAGAGCTGGTACAGCCCTGCATGGGTCTGAAGGCACCTTCATGACAGGAGTCTGCAGCAGCATATATGGGGCTGGTACAGCAGATCTAGGGCAAGATCCAGGGCTGATGCAGAGACGAAACAGTAGGCGGAAGGCTGGATCTGATAGACGCCTGGAACGAGCAGACCATGGGCCAGAGATCAGGGCTGAAACAGGCCCGAACAGATGTGGCGCAGGACTTGGGCGGTGTATGGCTGGAAGAAGACCCCAATGGGGGCTGACATGGGGCTGGTCCACTGGCTGCAGGCCACATGGCCAGTCGGCTGTCTTAGAGGACCGGTTGGCCGGTCAAAGCCAGCCAACCAGGTCGGTTAGCGGCACACCAGCCAGTCGGCCATTAGGGCTGACTGGATCGGACAATAGGGGACTGATGGTTCGGTTGTTTTGGGGGCCCTTCGGGCCTATAAAAGGAGACCCTCTAGGGGGATTATACATCCAATGTGGCAGCTTTCAGAAAGAAGATTGGAGCAGTACACAGCCAGCCAAAAGGGCTTCCACAAGACAGAGGAAGGTGGCAAGGACCTACATCATGGTAGCAAGGAGGTCAAGTCTTCTAGGCATTCACTGCTTCACAGGTAGCTGTCTGAAAGGATAGCTTGGAGGTGTTTTTGTCAGCACACAGTGACTAAGTCTACAGAAGCTCAGCAAGGAGCATGCAGCTCAGGGATCTAGAACTGCCACGGAGGTGGTAGGACAACACCTTTTGGGATAAGGACAAAGGAACACGATTTGGTGGGACTCTAGACTTATTTTGTATTGTGCCATGTCGGACGGATTTATCATGTGGAGCATTGTCTATTTCCTGGCTTGCACAACAAACATGTTCATTGGGTAAACACAAATAAAGAAATTTTGGAGTCCGTAATTAAACAATTCCGCGTAAATTTCTCAGACGCTCTATCCGTCTAGAATTAGAAGATTTGATGTTATTAGCTAGGGTCGAGAAAGAATCTTAATTACTAGTTCATAAACATACAAGTATCCAAAAATATAGCATATTGGACTAAAATATATCATATTGGTCTAGAATAAGAAGATTTGATGTTATTAGCTAGGGTCAAGAAAGAACCTTAGCTACCAATTGGTAAGAGCCATCATATCCTTCTTCTAAGAACTCCTCCATGTTATTAGCTCGGGTAGAGGAAGAGCCTAGCTTGACCCTAGTTGGTAGCAGACGTTTTTAGGGTTTCTTGATCATTTTGCCCAAGTCCAAAGTTCTCCCATGCGTCAAGGCACTTTTTTTTTTTTTTTCAAAGAAGCGTCAAGGCACTTCTGCTGCAATATATGTGTTTGAATTTCCTCTCTTCTTTTCAATACATTTGTTTGAACAACTATTGAGAAAAGACGGGTTTTGTCTAGCTTGAAGGAAACTTGTAAACTAGCGTTACATCTTTGAGGCATCTTCATTCTGAATATATACGACAGGGATAGTCTCCCTCGAGTAGAAGTCAAAAGAGAAGGTAAATTGGCTCTCCTTTTGACTTGTTGACCACTAATGCCTCCACTACATGTAGTAGCTTCTTTTCAATACATTTGTTTGAGCAACTATTGAGAAAACATGGGTTTTTCTAGCTTGAAGGAAACTTGTAAACTGGTGTCCCATGTTTGAGGCATCTTCCCTCTGAATATATAAGACAGGCTAGTCTCCCTCAATAGAAGTCAAGAAAGAAGGTAAATTGGCTCTGTTGACCAAATGTAGTAGGTTCTCAACGTCTGTGTCAAAACCAATGCGTAAGGAATTGTGATTTAGCCACTACCTAGATCTTACTAGGGTTTTAATGTCAAGCCTCGTGACTCCAGATCTAGATCTAACAGCTTCCTCCTATATCTACAACTCTTTGCTGCTTCCATGACAAAGACATGCACACACAATCGACCAAACAACATTATATTATATCTCAAAGTACCAGCTTTATACTTCCTTGTGGTCTTAACAAGTTACTATTTAAGAGAGAACTCCCCCAAAATAACTGTTCTTGCTGAACAAACATCAAATACAAATAATCTTGTCGCACCAAACTAAAAAATTGTACATACCTTGCTTTTGCATGCAGAACATAAAGAATACAGCAGCGAATAAATATATTGAAAAATCAAGGTCTGCATACCTTGCTGATCAGGCTAGCCAAATATCCCCCCTTGCTTCTGATCTCTGAAAATTTTGCAGAGCAGAACTGCAAAAGATATCATTGTCAGAATTCATGTGCAATCAACTCCTTCCTCACTCCTCCCTACCTTCGGCTGACCATTCTCCCTTACTTGTTCTCCCCCCATCCCTCCTCTACCCTATGACTCTCTTTGACCTCAACAGATACAAAATACATTTTTGGTCTCTTCTCTGTATCACAACCAATCCTTAAGCTAAGCATAGACATTTGCTACCTACTGTCACAACACTACCTATTTCTGATCCGCGTCAAAATATGCTGTAACTCGATTCCCTCCCAGAATAATAGATTTATGACTTGCTCCTTTTTTGCTTGTTGCAACGGGCCAAATTGAAGAGACTTTTGGATCTCTCTCATCAATGCTCCATCTTTGTATATAACATTGATAAAAATTACGAATTCCAATTTTCATGCTGTGCTTTTTTATCACCAAAAAAGGGTGGATTCTGGCACATGAGAGATTCTACGATGCAATTCTGCTATATATTTAGACTTAGGATCTCCAAATATATCTCTATTAACAAGCTTTCATATTGCATATCTACTCTAATTGTGGAAGGGTGCCTGAAACCTTATCTATGTGTGATTGTATCAGAGCCATATCTTTAGATCAAAAGCCCTATAGTACAGCTCACCAGCCCCCATTTCACAAGAAGGCAAAACATTAAATGTTGATGCAGCCATACAAATACCTTGTCTAGCACTGCCAATGCTCGTGTGTCCGGCAGCTCTCGGAGGCTCTCAAGGATATGCACATCCACCTACAAGAAAAAAAATCGCATAAAACACAAAATTCAGGGGGAAAACATCATCCGCAGAAGAGGTTAAATAACATTAATCTGCAGATACGGTGGACATTTATCCTTCTCTCTGAAATTTAGCAACATGGAGAATATATTATGTATGCAGGAGTCTAACATGAAGCTTTCAACTTTACTTCAAAATTCTCCAATCACACACTTCAAACCATAAACTTTACATGCAATGTCGACCATAATTGATTCCCTCATCAAATAAAAAAGGCCCTAGAAATATTGCATCAAATGTGCATTGATAATAAATTATCATGCATTTACAAGCAAACTGGCATGGCAAGGCAAAGGCAAACTCGGACATTAAAAAAATGAACACTAAGAGGAGAGCTGAGGAAACCTAAAATTACTACCTCAATGAACCAAGGCAGTTGATCCTCAAGGGAACACAATTACCAAGCGAGACCAAAATGATTACCTCATGTTGCATCACAGGCCCTTGCTGAAATATCTGTATTAGTTTCTCAGTAACCTTGGGAGGCAAGCCAAGTACAGCCAGCTCGTACGTATCTACAGTCTGCACCCACAAGTTCCAGACATTACATTCTCCATAGAGCACAAAAAGTATAAAACAGAAAGACTGTCATGACTTGCCACCTCAGAGTACAAAAAGCATAAAACCAACCATTGTCCATGACTCGCCACCTAAATTCAAATCTCTTTTTAACAAAAAGTGAACAGTTACAAAAAAGAATAACCCCATATCTACAACAGTTACGGAACAAAATATCACCATTTCCACGTTTACATGTGTTGTGGTCCGAGAAAAACAACCCCTCTTCTTTCGCACTTTACGGTGCAACAGATAAGTTACAATGACCTTCGCTTTGAATAGCAAAACAAGCACTGGTATATACACATGTTATCTAGAAGATAACAAGATGGAAGCACAGGAACCTCGCCCAATATTTTACTGATTATAAAGGCTGTATATCAGTATTACACTAGTGTCTATTGTTGGCTTACAATTTGAATTAGATGAAAGAGTTGATTAATCAATATCAATCATTAGTCACTCAATCTCCTCTTCCAGGCTGGAGCAGAGACTACGTAGAACAAGAAGGTGCACATTATAAAGAACCAAGATGCACTTCTACAAGTTGAAAGAAGACTGCAACTGTACAGCTTTATGCCAGATTCGCAAAGCGCACATCCTGACCAACTGAAATGCAATTCAGAAGACCAACATCACACACAACTTTGCTTATGATACAAAATGGGCCCTTACAACCAACTGAGAGCCACCTTCCTCATAAGATGCATTTTTTACAAGAACCCGATGTTAAGGAATGAGAAAGGAACTAAAGATGGCTCTTGAAAATGCAAGACATCTTATGATCCTCTCCATTGCAAAGGACCTGCTCATTCTCTGGTGAAAATAATTAATCAAGATAGCTACTCAAATTCCTTCTAGAGAAGCTAATTAATAGTACCAGATCAATTCTGAAAAAAATATAAAAATCCTAGAAAATTTCCACACATGATTTCATCAAAAATAATACAATTCGCCATAGCGGTCGGCATTAAAGAAGTCAAGCAAAACTGGATTTGCCCAGCATGCTTATAAAGGTCATGTATCATTAGATTTGCACCTATTACGCTCGTTACTCCCACATTCTGAGGCCTACCAAGACCAGCTTCACAAAAACATTATCATGCCTAGTAAAGGCCAGCTTCACAAAAACCATTATCACAAGTAACCAAATGAATGAGAGCATGTTCCCTCCAACCTGTCCCTCGCCCCACCTTAAGTCTTCTAAGCAAACGGGTTTTGACTACCAAGAACAATACTTAACACAATCAAAGCAGAGCATCCCCACATCGAAGCAAATACTGCAATTCCATTGGCAGAGCATTTCATACCGGCCGAGGGTTCTTTAAGGCTGCATAGTCAATATAGCCTGGATATGCACTAGAAAGCGGATAAGCTCCACCTAAAGCAGCAGGGACTGCCTTTCCCAGGCCTCCCTTTCCAGATGTGACCTTCTCAGATTCTTCCCTGCTTCTCTTTCTAGACTTATCCGCTGGTTTAGCAACTGAAACCTGCAGGCAGAAATTGAAGAGGTAAGGATTTGAAAGCTCAATCATGTAGGATGATCCCCAAGTCACTTAACACTAAGCATAAGCTTACGGAGACAGAGAATTAAAAAATAGTGTCATATCATGTGTCTACCTGAAGCTTGAACTTAGGCCCCTTGTCAGGCCCATCAACAGACTTGCCATCAAGTTCTAGGATCGCCGCATCAAGATCCTAACAAATCAGACACAAATCAAAATCATTCATAAATCCGTTAAACGAAAAAAGAGATAGCAATGCCCAAACATTTGAATCACATAACTGTTAGTTTAGCTACCATGCAAGAGAAGACTCCTACTGTCTATCTACTCTAGAGTCCATAGAAGGGGAACCACTCCAAAATAGCAGGCCATCGTCCACATACACATGCATTGCAAGCAAGGAAAGAAGGCACAATGAAACGAAACAGTCTCCTCATCATACTCAACCCATAGTAATAACCAAATAAAATGAAAACTTTGTTGATTACTTTGGGAGACCTAATAAATCCATGGTGCAACCAAACACCCAAACTATCATATCTTCCATAATTTATACATGGAAAAAGTAGATCATTCTACAGGCTTTCTATTTCATTCTCAAGTTCTAAAGAGGAAAGAGCATTCCTTGGGCAAGAGAGTAAAAAAGAAGTTTCAAGAAAGTGAGGCTTGAGATGGAGGAACTGATGTGAGTATGAGAGGAGGGTCGAAATGCTTGAGTACTATGCACGAGGAACACGCACCATCACTAGGAGACGCGAGTAATCAGGCTATGATGAGAAATCTAAGGGGTGGAGCCACTAAGGCGGCATCCACACCCACCCAAGATTGATATCTGGCACCATAAAAGAAGAGAAAAGCAGGTATCAAGATACACCGTGATGTCTTTGCGAAAGGATGCAAGCACCAAATCACATCAATCTTAGCGAGCCATGGAAGATCATGGCAAATCACTACTGAGGAAACAGTCATCTCTCCACCTGTGTCTCGGGTACTTTGTGGAACCAGCCTCTGGGCAATGGAGGATATCGGAAGTGGCTTTGGTGAAGGCTGGTGTTATCAAGCAATGAAAATGAGTAACATGCAACAGTTAATGATCATTAATCATACCGAAACCTTCGTTAAACCTTACTGCGAGGCGTATGGGTATGCACCACAAAAAGGACGACAACTGATTGGGTCCCTATACCCATGGAGGGCCCCCTTCCCCAATATAAGGAAGAATTTGCTTTTACCTTAGAGAAACTGTAAATACAAAAGACACTCCTCAAGAATGCACGGAGATGTGACTCTGAGGATGACACCTTGAACACGAAGAGCTGACCCACGGATGCCTGAGAAACAGACCAGCCACGACCACAGCCCCAATGCTGTCCACACTGACAATGTAGACCACTATGTAAGGCTATCTAAGAGGCTTGTGCCGTCCACATGCATGCAGTAGAAGTTAGAACTGTGTGATTGAGAGGGGTGAACGGAGGTGAGCTGAGGACAGAAACTGAGAGATATGGACCTGAGAGAACTGAGTGAATGGTGAGAAATGAGAGCTGAAAGGTGAGCTGAGAAAAGAGCTATAAAGAGTTGTAAAACTGACAGCGAAAAACTGCTCAAACAGAACCCCAAGCCTCTGCTCCAAGCCCGAACTATGGTGCTGTGTGGACACCTTCCTTGGATCGTGATTTGTACTGCTGAGGATTGCTGCTATACTGCAAGGTCTTGGAAGAGCTAGAGGCTGCCCCAGGGCTGGAGGAAATGGCTGAAGGCTGGGGGGCACTGAGTAGGCTGGGGGGAGCTGAGTGCTTGACATGAGGACAAGAGGCCCCGCAGGAGGGGGCTGATTTAGCCGACTGGTTGGCTGGCTGGTTTAGCCTTAAAGCTCAGCCCTAATGGACCGACCTGGAAGGGTCAAGGCAGCCTATCAATAGGTGCCTTCCCCTGCCCATTTCCCTTGCTTTGGGGGCCCTTCTGGGTCTCTACCATGGCTGCTCCTTCCCTTTCCCATAGGCCAGCCTTTAGGGGCCCTTCTAGCTCCTACCCTAGGCTATGACCTAGACCTAACTAAACCCTGAGAGGGATTTCTCCAGAGGGTACCAGTGAACACGGACTGAACTAAGTCTTGAAAGATTGACTTGCGTAGCTCATGCCTGACTGTCCCTGGACTGTCCCTGGACTTGCGTAGCTCATACAACAAAATCACCTATTTTAGGGATCTACTAGCACTTGTCGATGTAGCCAGGTGTCACCTTGCACCCAAGTGCAGGGATGCATGTAACATTCACTGCTTCTAAACTTGGCGGTAAATGCATGGCTTCCAAGTAGTCGGCCAATATTTGTGGAAACTCCTGGAAAAAACTTTCATCTACCCATACCACTTCATGGGTCCCTCGATCTTTGAACTTGGTGTAGAATTTGTGGATGCGTCATCCTGACCCATGTTTCCATTTATGGAGGAGAATACACTCCGGCTCTATAACTTCTACATCATCGATCACATTGAGTTGTTGCTCATCTGTGATATCACTGAGTGCTAGGCCCACGAGATGTGAAAGACATTATTCATTGCCCAACTGTCTGGAAGCCGCAACTTCATGGAGACTCTTTAAAAATTCAGAAGAGTCCAAGGCTTCTCAAGGAGAGCTTGGGGCATTGCTTGCCCACAAATAAACCCGATCTTCCTCTTTAAAATTGACATCTCGACGAGATTTGTTGGCTTGGCGCGTATACGTTGCTTGCACATTGGCAAGGCGGTCTTTAACTGTTTCTATAATCTCTGCCATAGATTTTGTAGTCTTATTGGCTTCAAGAGACGGGGAGATCATCTTGGTAAGAAGTGAGAAAAACCTTCTTCCAAAATTTGCTTCATATGGTGTAAGACCAATGCTAGATGAAAAGGTATCATTGAGGATGGCATGTATAAATAATAGATAGTACTGCCACTTTGACTACACATTATGACAATAAAATTTTAGTACATCAAATTGATTATATACCTCTGATTGCCAGTCTTTCTGCGGATGGAATGCGTTGGACATCTAGAGCTTCGTGCCAAAATTTTCAAGCAGGGCCCTCCTTACATTTTGAATCCATGTCCATGGTAATGATCCGTGGTAAACCTCCAATAGGATACCAATACTTGATGAACAAGCAAGCTACATCTTCTGCGCTAATCGTTTGCTTGCAACGAATAAGCATACAAAACTTACTGAAGTGAACAACACTGGTGGTTAGACACTCAGTATTTCACATATCTGTAGATGCAGGAAGGCGTCCCAAGAAATCCATAGTTATGTCCTAGAAAGGATCTTCTCGAATCAGTAAGAGCGTCAACAAACTTGCTGTCTTCTGATGGAACACTTCAACTTTTTGACAGATCTGACATCTCTGGACATAACTGAAGGGGCAAATTGATGTGTGTGTGTGTGTGTGCCTATGGGCTTGGAGTCCTATGCAAGAAGTGTGTGAGTGTAGGTATGCTAGAGGGTTCTAGTTAGGTGTGTCAGTTTG
Organism: Dipteris shenzhenensis; assembly: GCF_047967505.1. Taxonomy (NCBI): domain Eukaryota; kingdom Viridiplantae; phylum Streptophyta; class Polypodiopsida; order Gleicheniales; family Dipteridaceae; genus Dipteris; species Dipteris shenzhenensis. The sequence continues at coordinate 19,757,826 of NC_141611.1, forward strand.
TGTGATGAGTGAGTGATCATAGGAGGTGATTGATTGAGATAATCACGGAGATGATTGTGGATCTGGGATCTACCTACATGGAGGCAGTTGCCTATATATGTAACCACTCTTGGAATAAAGATTTACATTTGTGCCTCATTGCTTCTTCCATGGATTCACACGTGGTATCAGAGCTTGCTGAAGATTCTAGTGCCTTTGAAGAGATTCTTTTAAGATTCTCTCTAAATGCTCTCTTATTCCCCAAGTGGAGTTTTCTTCTTCCTTTTTTCCATGAATTTCCTTAAGCTCATTCTCCTCCTACAAGCCACCATTGCTCCAGCCCTTTCACGTGTAGATTCCCCTAGTTAGGGCACCCTTCCACCTGAGAGGAATTGAAAGATAATGGCCTCTACAGCCCGTGCTTACACTCGCCCTATCCCGCTCCATTTCTGATAATATAGCCTGCTTGAGCCACCATTTCAAAAACGGTCTAAGGTGCACTTAGGTGACCCTATGGGCTACCTGCTGGTGAATTTTGAGAGCAAATGGACCAAGGAATGAGGAGAAACTACAGAAAAACCAGTCGGGTTTTTCAAGGAGACATGTTTTTGGAGGTGGAGAAGATGCTACTGCCCCTGGAAGTGTGAAGCTCTTTTTGGTCTGAGACTTGCATTGAGTCTCCTACTCCCAAGGATCATTAATTGTGCAGCAAATGCCCTATGGTTGATGCCTTGTCGTGTGAGGTAGCAATCCTCCAAGGTTACTCTGTTTCTGCAAGCATTTCTTGACTAAATACATGCTACACTAAATGCTAAGTTGATGATTGAGGAGTTAGAATTCAAATCGGAGATTCAGAGATTTATTTTTCAGATCAAAGAATGCTCTTTGAAGTTCAGTTGATGTTGATTTCTTGACAAAATGCCAAACTCTCAATCTTCTTCTTCAAGTGCCAAGAAGACTACAAAGACAAAGTACAAGGTAAAGAAGACCCTAGTTAAGAGGTTGTGGGAGAAGCCAACTGGTTATGAATATGCCAAACAATTAGGATTTTCACAATTCTTATCTTGCAATTTGCATCTATATGGTGAAGGTGAATTTTTTGTTCGAAAAAATTGACCTTTTGTGAAGGGATTAGACACTGCCATTAATTTGGTAAGACCTTCCCAAAATGGCTTCCAAACTGAAAATAGATAAGTTTGAAGGAGAGAGGTTCCACACTTGGCAAACAAAACTGAAGTTTATTCTCATGAAAAAGAAAATATGGAAGGTAGCAAATGGAGGTGTTGTAAGCAGTGAGAGCTTTGACATTCTCTGGTTCTTCTTCTTCTTCAGTTTCTGCTTCCTCAACAAGATTGGTTGAACATCTCTTCTTGGCATAACATTCCTTTTCAAAGTGTCCAGGTTTGCCACAAAAGTTGCATTTTATTTTGCTCTTTCCCTTGAAGTTGCTTAAGTTGCTTCTAGCCAAATATGCCCCTTCTTTGTATATGTCCCTTCTTTGTAATCACTTCTTTGTTTGATCTTTCTCTCGTTCTTGACTATTTCAAAATTATACAAGGGGCAGTGCAACAATAGTAATACCTAGACCAGTCATAGCATCTCTATTGAATTTTAAGTCAAAGAACTTGATAAGCAAGCTAAACTTAGAGCATCTTCCCTGTGCTCCAAACACATGCTCAAAATGAGTCGATGCAGCATGAGCAGTCTCACATCCATCAATGTGATGAATAAAGAAATCTCTCAAACCAAGAGCAATCATAGTAAGTGATTTTTCATCTTTTGGAAGCCATGAAGCTTCTCAAATCTGACAAGGGTAAGGATCCATATGTTTTCTAAGTTGTGTGTGTGAGGTCAATAATGGTTCTCTGCCATGGATAGTCCATCCTTAAAAGATTGTTAGTCTTTTGAGAGTTTTCCTTGTTGGACTCATTGGGCTTTACATACATAGTCAATGTTCATCTCCCAATTGTAAACTAAGAATCCTAAAGAGTGAGTCACAAGTTGGGGCCATGAGTGTTGCCACATGATGGTGGGCAAGCCATGGAGCATCCCATATACTACTGCTGAGGGATGAGGTCATCAATTTGTAGGGGGGAATGAAGGGGAACATTAATATGTGTGTGTGTGTGTGTGTGCCTATGGGCTTGGAGTCCTATGCAATGAGTGTAGGTGTGCTAGAAGGTTCTAGTTAGGTGTGTCAGGTTGGTGTGATGAGTGAGTGATCATAGGAGGTGATTGATTGAGATAATCAGGGAGATGATTGTGAATCTGGGATCTACCTACATGGAGGCAGTTGCCTATATATGTAACCACTCTTGGAATAAAGATTTACATTTGTGCCTCATTGCTTCTTCCATGGATTCACAATAACTATACACATCCCTTCGCATTTTTTACCAATAAAAGTCATGTTTTAGTTTCTCCAATGTGATGTTGATGAGTCATAGGCATCATGGAGAAGAGCAAAACATGCCCAAACTCATCCTCTAAAACACAACCCATACTACAGTTTCCATCACATGAAAGTCACTCATAAGGTTGAAAACCATAAAGCCCATCACGCATAGCAGGGACTAGCTACTATGACATCCCCACTAACGTCATCAATCACCGACATACTCTCACACATACAAAAGTCATGTTTTAGTTTCTCCAATGTGATGTTGATGAGTCGTAGGCATCATGGAGAAGAGCAAAACATGCCCAAACTCATCCTCTAAAACACAACCCATACTACAGTTTCCATCACATGAAAGTCACTCATAAGGTTGAAAACCATAAAGCCCATCACGCATAGCAGGGACTAGCTACTATGACATCCCCACTAACGTCATCAGTCACCGACATACTCTCACACATACAAATCCACACAACATCACAACATCAATAAATGTAAGAACAGTTTGGAGAAAGAAAAGAAAAGAGGGGAGCTAGAATGATAGTCTCATGCATCAGATGCAAACAAGGGTGGTGCTACAGAAGATTAGTCTTTTTTGGGTTGCAATTACGATGTCAGGTATGATGTGAACCATGAGGTTGCCTCACTACAAGTGGATGTTGTATGGTACTTTGATAGTGGTGCTTCCAAGCACAATTACTTCCTAGAAGAATTTATTTGCAGACTTAAAAGCTTGCGCCCGTTGGCAAAAGAGTGTCTTGTGCCAACAATTGTTCATATCATGTGAAAGGAGTTAGGAGAATTATGTCGTCATCAATTGATGGGACTGAATTATGCCTTCCAGATGTCCTCTATGTGCTAGGGATAAAGAATTATTTACTTTCTATGTCCTCTTTTGGAAAAAGGGGCTTGGCTATCATTTTGAAGATTGTCAAAGATAGAGAAAGACTATCAAACAATCACTACATGCACTTTGAATCAAGGTTTGTTCCATCTGGACAAACACGACAGCAATTTCTAATGCAGTGTGGCAACAATGACTGCAGAAATGAAAAATGCAGAATTATGACAACCACTTGAACTATGGCAATTTGCAATTGTTGCAGAAACATATGCTACATGATATGCCTTCATTGGAGACAAATGTCTATGAAGGATACATATGCACAAGGATGCCTTTCCTAGAGATGGATCTGTTAGAAAATTGCAGCTCATACACAGTGATGTATGTGGTCCTATAAGGACACCATCTTTGAGACATCTATATTTTGTTACCTTCATAGATCCTTTTTTCATATTTTTATGGGTGTGTCCTTTGAAAGAAAAATATGATTTCTTTCAATGCTTCAAGCAATTTGTTGCTATGGGTGAGAGAATAAGTCTAGGCGCAAAGTGCAAACTTTCAGGATAGACAGAGGGGGGAATACATGTCAGATGCCTTCAAAGAATTCTTAAAGAAAAGAGGGATTATGCATCCATATACAGCCCCTTATACTCCTCAACAAAAAGTGTTGCTGAGATGGAGATGGCAAATGCATGATCAAAGAGACAAGGTTGCCACATTTTGGTTGGAGGCAATAATGTTTGCAGCACTTTTTCTTTTTCTTTTTTGCAAAAAGATTACTTCATTTAGTATGAATGAAAACTGCAAGAGCAACCTCTAATGCAGGAGTACATCATGCCATGCATTAGAAAAAAACCAGCTCAAAAAAAGCTCACAAAAATCCAAGGTGGAGGCTGAAAGTGCCACCTCAACCCTGAAGAGCACTCAGAGAAGAAAGGAGATCCTCTTCAAACTCTGAAAAAAGCACCTCTCCTAGCTATAGCTGCTCTGGAGGATCCCTGCATGCTCACCCAGATGGCCACCAATGTGTGTATAGTATCAGTCCATACACTGGCCATAGACTGGGAAGGGTGAACCTGGGAACCCTCCATCGCCTCTGTACATCTAGCCCTCCAAATATGCCAAGCTGCAATGCTAGCCAGAATCTCCCATGATGTGTCCACCGAGGCATGAGCAGCTCTGAAAGGAGTGAAGGGAACATCCTGGAGAGAACAAGACTCCACAGAGTGTCGTCGTATAATGAAGGCTGAGTTTGAGTCATGTCCCTCGAAAAACACCTGAGGGCAAATAAGAGATAAGCATGCCACTGATCCCCAAGTCAATAAGAAGGGTGCTCTATGAAATATGCTAAAAATCCTAGCAACAACCCTTCCAGATCGTCCTCACCTGTCTGCACTCCCAGAGGCAATGCTGAACTGACTCAACTGTTGTGTGGCATCAAGGTCAAGTAGGGTCAGCCCTGAACCTGCATCTCCACTAGTTCACTGCAATCCTGCAGCACATATTTTAAACAGATGCCCCATCAAGGTCTTGAAAACTCGGACTCCCTTCGAGGCTCGATACAACCAAGGTGGACTATCAGACGGTTTTGGCTGTGTAACCTAGTCAGTTGCGAAGCAAGCTGGACGATAAGGCAACTAAATGCATTTTCGTTGGTGATAGCAGTGAGAGCAAGGCTTACTATCTCTACAATCCTCTGACTAAGTATTTTGGTCAGTAGATATGTGACTTTTGCAAAAAACACAATTCAGTCCATGACTGAGTTTGATAGATACAGGCACTCAGATTGTGTTGGTTTGGTATGAGAAAATTCATACATTTTTTACCAACTAGGGTCTACACAAAGAGTACCCGTTATGTCAAGAAAGACAAAAAGGATTTGTTGACTATCATCCTATATGTCGATGATCTGCTGCTTACAGGCACAAAGGCAGAGAAAATTGTAGATTTCAAGAATGATCTTGAAGCTTCATTTAAGATGTCAAATCTAGGACTTTTACACTATTATTTGGGTACTCAGTTTATGCAAGCAAATGAAGACATTGCACTCATACAGCCAAATACATTCAGGGACTGTTATAAAGGTTCAATTTTTTCAACTCCATGGAGTTAAGGTTGAGGCTGTCCATGCATGATGCAATTGAATCTTTTGACATTGTTGTATTCAATCAAGCTGTTGGATGCCTCATTTATCTCTGCTACAATACCCGTCCAGATATTCTGTTTAGTGTATGCCGGTGGAGTAGGTACATACACAGCCAAAAGACACGGCATTGGTGTGCTGTAAAGCGTGTTTTCATATATTTGCAGGGTACATGGTCTCTCTATGCCAAAGGGGGTAACTCCGACTTGCATACTCTCAATGATTCAGATTGGGCTAGGGATTAGGATACCAGATATTCCAGCAGAGGAAATTGTTCCTTTATTGGCAGTTCATGCATTTCTTGGTTGAACAAAAAACAATCCACCGTGACAACATGATCTTGTGACGCTGAGTACAAGGCAGCCTTCACAACTACAATTGAATGTGTCTGGCTCAAAAGAGTGATGGCAGATCTTTGTGGTGGTTTATAACCATCTACTCCAACACTCACTGACAGTCAGAGTGCTATTTAAGTGGCACACACGCAAGAAACACATTGAGATCCATTATCATTATGTGACATGTCAAAGAAAGGTTACAGGTAGGAGAGATCAGTTTGATCTATTGTCCTACACATCAGAACATTGCAGATCTTTTCACCAAGGCTCTATCTAGAGAAAAGTTTGAAGTTTCCACAAAGCTTTGGGCTTACCTACATTTGGTGATTGAGATCAATGGTTGTACACCAGGACATTGTCACTGTAGGGGGGGGGGGGGGGGGGGGGGGGCTGGAAATATACCTAGATGAATCCGGGAGCATTCCCAAACTCATCCTCTAAAAACACAACATAGTGCAGTTTCAATCTCGTGATAGGCACTCATAAGATTGAAGACCATAAACTCCATCACACATAGTGGCTACTATCTAGGTTTCAAAAGATTCCAAAATCTCTTAGGTAAACCCAGTGCTTACTAAGCTTTGAAATCCCAACCAAACAACAGAAAACTTTGATAGCAAAAAGAGAGAAACAAAGCACAAAATATGATTAAGAAATGCAGAGAGAAAGAGAGAGAGAGAGAGAGAGAGAGAGAGAGAGTTAAATCAGATTTAAATTCCACCACAACACAACCTAACCCCCAAAAGAAGAAGAAGAAGAAGAAGAAGCGGGAAAACAACCACTAATGCTAACACAAGGGACAAAGATAAAAAGACTATAGTATAAGCACATGCTCTAACACATAAAAATCCACACACCTACACATACTTGAGCATCCATTTATACAAAGTCTTCGTACTGAGTTTCTGTCGTGTAAACTACTCGGTGCTTTCTATCAATTCAAACAATGGATTTTGCAGAGGCATTTGAATGAGATGATTGCGAGTTGCCAAACACATATACTTGAACTTAAGAGTTTGCAATTAAGCTGGAATTAAGACTTAAAGAGCTTAAACACAAAGTGACATCATTGGAAAATGCAATATGATTGAGGGGCCAAGACGGGCCCCCCCCCTTATCCAGGCTCACTTTATTCTTGAAAATGGAGATACAAGACCAAGGTGCAATGCACCTTCCAAACTGATGAACTCAGTGAAAACCTAGGACCTAGATACAAGACTCAAGAGCATATGTACAAGGTAGACAACAAAAAGGAGGACTCCAAGCTCAGGTTTCAGCTCTTGGCTTGCCCAATCCACAAGGAAGAAGCCTGCAACAATCACCACTTACATCCAACATTAGAGACAAACACTAGTTTCTAGAAAGATAGTAGAAACAACATGAAATAGTGCTGTAAATGAGATAAACTTGACAATACAGGCTCCCTTCGTGACTTGGCCCTTTTGTAGATGAAGTCCTTGATGCCTCTGAAGCTACCTTGGGTGAGGGGAGTGTGGAAATGGGGCTGGAATGAGAACAGCCTGGAAAAACAGCCTGTAGGCTAGAGAGAGAAAGCTTTTATGGAGTGATAGCTGTAGAGAGAGAGTGCCAATGCTGATCCCAAGGGAGGAGATGTAAGAGAGGAGCTGCTGCTGTTCCAGAGGTGCACAGAAAGGCAGATTTCTGCAAGGGAAATGGGCTGGAACAGTAGAGAGAGAAATTCTGCAGAAGAGAGAGAAAGACTGCAGCAGGAGAGAGAAAGGGGCTGTGGCTGCTCCAGGCTAGGTGAAGGAGAGAGGATGCTGCTGCTGTTCCAGAAGAGCTGAGAGGGGGCAGATTTCTGGAGAGGAGGGGCTGGAACTGTAGAGAGAGAATGTGCTGTTGTAGAGAGAGAAAGTGCTGCTGAGGTGAGAGAATGGCCTGGGGAGAAGCTGGCTGCACCCAAGGAGCTGGAGAGGTTCTGCTGCATCATCCAAAAGGAGGGAGAAGAAAAGTGACGAAATTTTCATGTGAGGAATGAAGGGGAGAGGCCTTCTTTTATAGGCTCAGCCCCCCCCCTAGACCTAGAGTGGAAGGTGGACACTTGTCCCAGATTTTTGGTGGGCTGCAGTCCCAAAGAGGACAGCCCACCAGTTGCCCTAAATCTACCAGATTTGGGGCCAAACACTTGGCCTGCATGCCCTGCCACTTGCCATGCATGCTGCCACATGTGTGGGACAGGTGGACTGACCTGCCAGCTCAGATTCCACGTGGCAGTCTGCCACGTGTCAGCTGCCACGTCACTCCCAAAAACCCTAAAATTTCAAAGTTGTCAGAATTTAATTCTGATCGCACCCACGGGTTCCTAACAGCTTAGACTATCTATTGACGTACTCTAAGGTCATAACTGAGCCATACTGAGCTCATTTGTTTGTCGTCTTATCTTGTATCTCCATTACTCTTGGCATGCTGCCAGGCCCACACCCAAAGCTCAGGGAACATTCTCTTGAATGGTTCCTAGGTCGGTATGCAATCTGTGCATTTGATTGGTCCCATGTTTGGGTACTCAGGTGGGGTGTGGTTTCTAGATGTCCCTCTCAAAGAGAGGCCATCACTCTTGTGGGTCACTAATGCCCATAACCCCAAGCAAGGGGGTCCACCCTCAAATGCTAGACCTAGTCCCCATTGTCCGTAACTGAACAGAAGGAAAACATTTCATTTCTTAATAAGCATACTATTGAAAAACAAAAAGAAATAGTACCAAGCAAGTGGATACATGTTGAAGCAGGATGACATGTTGGCACTCCAGAGGTGAAGGGCAGACTCAACCATGACGAAGGCTAGCACTAAAGGAGAAGGCTAATCAAAAACTAGTCCAAACTAAACTAAACATGTGCCTAAGAATAGGTGAACTCCAAAAATAGAACAAACCTAAGAACAAAAAAGAAAATGGGCTATGAAGCTCCCCACTTTGGATTTTATTCTACGTTCAAGGATCCTAAACATACCTAAAGCCGAAATTTCAAAGATATAATGACTACAACATAGGACAGAGCAGAGTTTTATCATTACTTTTCTTGTATTATAGCCCTTTTTTAGAAGTAATAGGATTAAATTACAAATTGAGATATGAGTGCACTCTTACTTGTACAAAGACAAGAGAACCTATAGAATTAGAAAGTAATCACTCCATATTTCACCATATCAGAGATGTTTGATTCAATGTGATGCATTCGTATGATATTCAACATAGCATACTGAGGTTGTCGTTTGTCCAAAAGCGATTTCGCCTATCAAAAATCTGTCCAATAAGCCAAATCGGTTTCTTGAGCACAACTCTTGAAGTGTGTCAAATTACTCCTTTAAACACAATTTTTGTTGTGCTTCTGCTCCCTTTTTGGTTGTTCATGCTTTGGAAATATGCTTGCTTGCCAAAACCAAAAGATAAGGGTAAAGGCCCCCAAGAAAAGACAATGGAGTTTACTGCTAGGGTTGGGGTCAAGGACCATCCTAGACCAGGTATGTTCCTCAGTCTATGTGTGGAGTAGAACAACTACTATACCTAAAGAAAACTAGGTAATGCTAAGATCCAAGAAACCACAAAAGCTTCCACTAGTTGTACAATTAAGTTCACAAAACTCAAGGATAAACTCCTCCACTAAAAGAGTTTGTATCTTTATACATAAGATCTTTGAATTTTGGGATGTTTGGGACAAATAATCATCTATGAATCTCCTGATCTAACTAAGTTTAGGAAGAACGATTGGAGGAGTCTCACCAAAGATCAATTGATGCATAAACTCAAATTCAGGTAGAAGTTTGCTAAGAAAACAGCACAATTAGTGTCCATCGAAATACCTATGCTTTGTTGAAATAAAGAGTCTCCTAGAGTTATAAGCAATTATTAAGAAGGAAGTTTGACCAACAAAGGACATCTTCAGCATCTACAACTTTTGTGCAGCCTTAGGAGCATTCCTAGTCCAGGGATGCTCCACGCTACCTAGCCAATTGTACCATTATCAAACATGCTTCACGACCAACCTTTTCAAATTACAGCAAACATTTTATCTTGCCAATGCATCAAAACTACTGACCAAAACAGTGAAAGTTCAAAGCTATACTGTCTCTAAAGCTGAAGGTGCTTGAGAAGCACTGTACAAATCTCCAGGTATTTTTCCCATAACTTGCAAAGACAAGGCTTTCACTTACATAACGCTGGGAAAAATGCACAAAGCCGACTGGAACATTACTCTTCCTGGATATTGCCACCCTCTCAAGCTGCACGCAACATTAAAAACACAGGTTGATGAATTGAGTAACGATAGCAAAAACCAGGGAGCCACTATCACAAAAGTTCCCTGAATGCTAAGTAGAGGAATAGTTTTTGAGTAAATCAAAAACTTGAAATGCAAGACAATAAGTTTCTCTCCATACCTTTCCAAAGGGTTCAAAAAGTTTTCTGAGAAAATCCTCCTTGGCATTGCTTGGAAGATTGCCGACAAAAGCAATTTTAACCTTGAACCAGGCAGCAAAACCATAAGCATTCAGTGTCAAAACATTTGATTCTGCACCAACTTCCTCACCCCAAGAAAGTGGTAAGCTATCAAACAGGCAGGACACATTTACTCTTAAATGTTTCGAGCATAAGAATTTGAGAATGCACACAGGTAATGAAAAATAATGTCTTACCTTAGCCATTTCGTCTGGGTCAGCTTCTGATTCACTTTGAGCCCAGTCAACAATAGGGTGCCATTTACCTCCCAAAGAAAAATCCTTTCTATTTCCTATGCGATGCGCACGTGCTGCTGCCTGTGATGGAATTGATCATGGGACAAGATCAAATGGCAAAGATGCTAGATGGCTAGGACAATAGAGAAAGCTTCCGATTGTGAAATTGATCGACAAATGATTTGGATTGAAAGTGATTGCTTCAATAAAGGAAAAAAATTGTAGTGAAACAGAGTATCCTCAACTGAAGTAAGATGAAAAGCCTTATGAATAAGGGCAGCAAAAGAAAGAAGCAGAATGCAACTTTCCCGCATAATAGGCAACAGAATATATTTACAATCAATTTCTTCCAATTCCTGAATGATAACTCTCAGAAAGAGGAGAGAGGGAATAATTGATCAATCCAAAAATGTTTCCAATTTCTTTCTGACATCTTTTGACTGTCAATTCAGACATGAAATGTCATTTTACAAAAGTACCTTTGATCAATGATAAATTGTACACAGGATGAGTGTGACAAAGACTCCACAACCCAGCGAAACACAATGATGATAATGAATGGATGATGTGACTTCATGGCTCTACACTATACAATCAATAGAATGTATTAAATCCGTGAGACTACGATTTGTTATGTATCAAGCTTTCAGATAGCTGGGGACAGAGAGGTCCCCCCAGCCAAACAAAAAAATACTAACTTGATAAAACTTGAAGATCACAAAGACTTCCAGACATGAATAGAGATAGCATAACAACTGTGTACATCAGTTTGTCCTGAAATTTGAATGAAGCTTTCCGATAGGTGAGCTTAAGTGAACTTTGTTTATATTAAGCATCACATTGCAATATCCATGCCGGTATATTCAAAACAACTGTTACCATTGGATGGGTCCCGCAAAACAGGGACATGTTAGACTGATCAAGCATGCACTGTTGCAATGGGACAACAGATCCTAATGGAGTGTAAAACTGCTAAAAAGTTACAGTCCACAAGGTAGAGAAAGGAATAACGAATCTCCTTAGATAACCATGTGCAGGAGAGAACCCTGTGGACTACATCTCTCACCAAACATGTCATTAAAAAAGGCACTAAACCTGTTAGAGATGTCACAGGTTTTTTAAAAGAGGCCATGAAGGAACGGCCTAAAGCAAGCAAGCCATGTGAGTAAAAATGGATGCGCTTCGACTCAAATCCATCTTTCATCGCACCATGTCCAGTAGTTTATCCAAGAAGTCTGTCTGGATACAGATTTGTGCCCGTTACTCAAAATGCAAAACGGATACAAATAGCATGAGAAACCGCGAGACGAGAATAATGAACACGGAATTTTGTAGATGTACCTCAACATATTTCTCCAAGGTGACCATAGAAACTTCAATACTATTTGGCAAGACTGATGAAAAAACATAGAATAGGAATCTCCCACTCGCCAACAACAAACACATAAAAAACCGTAGAACAGGGCCACGTGAGATGATTGTTAGATAAAGATATTCAAGAGAAGCAGAGGAGAGGGTGAGGTGGAGAAGAGAGAGAGAGAGAGAGAGAGAGACTCCAATTGCAATGTTAGCCTAAGATTTTTAAATCAAAAGGGCATGCATTTCCACAATAAATTGGCCGACAAGGCTTTGAAATATTCAGTTTCCTATGAAAAGGCAGTCTATAACAAGTTTTTATTTGAAGGAAATTCATTGTTTTTTAATTTTTGGGCGAAGAAAAGAACCTTCTACTAATGCTTGAAAGCTACCGCACCCAAAACCTGGAACGGACATCCCAAGGCACTCTCTAGGCCATCCAATGCCTCTCCCTCGAAGGGGTCCACATCGAAGAGTCCATCTAAAGCCTCCTGCCCATCCGTGTGGTATAGGAAAAGAAGGGCTCGTGGCTCGGAGGGGACATCTCCTGATTCGAGATCGCATCCCGTAGATGTCATGGTTGGGTGGTGAGCAGCCTGCTTGGATCTCACGTTTGGTGTGTTCTTGTGTTTGCTTGCAAATCAGAGGTTTCGGACGTGTCAGTTAGTATCAAAACCAACTCCTGAGATAGGAATCTCTGTTACGAGAAATTTAGACGAGATTTTCTCCAAGTATGCCTCAATTTCAAAATTCATGTTCATGCCTTGCAAGTGTCGACTAGTTCATCGTTTACGGGTAGTGGTGCTGGATTGGGATAGAAGGAAGGAGAGAGAGAGTGTCCACCTGCTCGACAAGGCCACCCCTGGAGGGCCACAACCACTCTCTCTCCCAGATCCCACTAAACCTCCCTCAAGGGCCTACCCTCCCAAAGCCAAAGGCGCCATCTTGGGGCATCCTGCTCTAAGATACTAGGAGGGTCAATGTGCCACTCCTTCCCCAAGCGTCCCACCACTCTGATCATCTCCCAGTGAATCTCATCTAGACTCCCATCCATCTCAAGGTCTCTCTCAATGAGTGCCTGGAGTTAGACCTCCAAGTCCTACACGGAAAAAACCGGGCTGCGTGTTGCCTCGCTGCATCATCATCCTCAAGGAGACACCAATCCAAGAAAACTAGCCCAACCATATGCTGTCCATCCACACGCAAAGTCCCTCCCACCAGGACTTAGGGATGGCTAGGTCAATCTCTCTCATCCGTTGCCCTTCCCCTCACAAATGCACTAAGGCGCCAAGCCTCACCTCTGCCCCCATGGGTTTATCTGCTCTATCTGCCGAAGGAGGCGGCTGGTCTGCTGTGCCCAACCAATGTGAGTCCGCTGCCCGAGCATACGCCCCTCCTAATCCCTGATCTCTGGGTGCCAAACAAGGGGCAGACGCTCGAACTCCTCTCTGCATCTAGGGTGAACACAAATGAGGCCCCTTGCTAATCTCTGCCATACACTATGAAGGCTCCTCATCAAGGGGGGACCCTTCCCCGTAAGGGGGGTCTCTGAGAAGATCCATCTGTGTGAATGTTGACACTGCTCCCTAGTGCATGGGGTGTTCCTGAGAAGCCCTCGCTATCAAAGGAGTTTCCAAGGCTCTGCACCTTGGGTGAGGCCGCGAACAACCAACTTGTCCAAGAGGGCTCTGTTCTGCATCTCCAGATCAATGATACCCAAGCCTCCAAGTGCCTGCGGCATGATCACCGTCTGCCAAGCAACCCGGGCTCTAGTATTTCTCGTGCCGTCCGAACCTACCCAAAGGAAGTCCCGAACCAACCGTCGAAGCTACCTAATGCACCCTCTATGAAAACACTAGCAGTAGGCGATATACTAGGCCGTGGCAAGGACGACCTCGTTTGCCACTAAGGCACAACCCGCTAGGGAGAGTTTGGCCAAGCTCCAGTAGAGAAGCTTGCGCCGAACACTCTCAAGGACCGGGGCGATCTATTGCTCTGTTGTAATATCAATACCAACCTCGCATCCGAGGTATCTCGCTGTCTAGCCCCGTGGTATCCATCTGAAGCCAAAGTCGCTCCTCCACTCTCGAGCCTATGAAGAAACCTATGGATTTTGTCCAGTTGATCCGTGCACCCGAGACCTCATAGTAGATAGCCAAGACTCCCCTGACTCTCTCCAAACTCGCTATGGTGCCCTCGACATACAAGGCCGCATCATCTGCAAACTCAGAGTCCAACAGCTCCTCCTCCTGCCTGATTGGGAGCCTAAACCCTGTGAGGCTCGCCACTTGTGATCTCAAGTAGTAGCCCAAAGGAAGGGAGCGAGGGAGCAGTCCTGGTGGACCGAGTGAGAAAGAGGAAAGGCCTCACCCGTGTGTCCTCTGATAAGCATCTGGCTAGAGCTCCCCGCATAAAGCGTAGAAACTCCTCCGATCCATCTACCTGAGAAACCCAATCTCCGCATAGTACCCTCCAAAAAAGACCACTCTACCCTGTCGTAGGCCCTCTCAAAATCCAAGAGGGGGACGGCCAACGGTTGTGACTCCTCCCTAGAAACAATCCACTACCTCCCAGGACGTGAAGATGTTGTCCAAGATATTGTGCTCTTGGACGAACCCGGTCTGTGTCGTGAATGATGTAAGTAAGATAGGACCGTAGCTGCAAACTCAAGACCTCGGCGAGGATCTTGTATGCAAGATCAAGCAAAGTGATCAGTCTCCACTACCGAATGTCTGACCTATCTCTCCCTTTCGAGATGAAACAAATCCACCCCCTGCTTAGGGACTGAGGAAGGAAGCCCGTGTAGAAAATCTCCTGGCAAGCTAGTTGGAAAGGGGTGGAGATGATCTCCCATAATTTTCGAAAGAAGACCGGAGTCAAGCCATCCTCGCCAAGACACTTCTGGGTCGAGAGAGCCTTGAAGACTTCCCAAAGCTCCTCATCCGTGAAAGGCTCCTCCAGACTGCTGCACAAATCCTGCGAGACTACTGTCGGAACGTGATCCCAAACTACCTCACACGCCACAAAACAAGGAGTCATCCTCTCTATCTGAAAGAGCTGGCTGTAAAAATCTATGGTCAGGTCTAAAATCTCCTGCAGGTCAGTGTGTATGATGCCCTACGGATCTCGAAGACGTTGCAGCTGCGTGCCTGCCGATCGGGGTCCAGTGGTCTGAAAGAACTACTTCGTCATCCTGTCCCCCTATTGTACTTATCGGGCCCGAGAAGAGTGATAGGAGAAGCCAGCCTACCAAATCTCTGTGTTTTGAAGCTCGAGGCGAGCCCTCTCAAACCTGCCACTCAACCACTGAGATCATGGATCCTCCTCCTTGAGCCTCTCTATGGAGGCGAGGTCTCTTCGTAGTGCCTGCTCACGCTCCTCAAGAGCGGTTAAATAGAGTCAGTAGTTATTTACCAACCACTCAGACTTAATTTTTTCAAAGTGTTAAATTTTCCATTTATAAAATGGGGATTTGGTCTGTTTAAATTAGAAAGGTATATGGTCGGACAGTGGAGATTTAGTTTCCGCCAACCTAGAAAGGTCTTCTAATCCGACTGTGGATGTCACCACAATGTAAATATCCAAATATCCTAAGTCAAAGTACAGTTGACCATTTATCTAATCATAATTAAAGAGTTTTTATATGTGTTAATTATGATCAAAGAGTTCTTTTAATGGTCAAAGAATTGAGTACGGTCAAAGATACTTGACTCTGGTCAAGTAAACCTGACTTCGGTCGAGAAGACTTGGTTTATTACCAAGAGGGTTAACTACGGTTAACCAAAGAATTATAGAGCTGACTACGGTCAGAAAGTGTTGACTTCGGTCAACGAGACTTGGCATGCGCCAAGAGGGTTGACTACGGTTAACCAAGATGTGCCAACTTCGGTTGGAGAGACTTGACTATAATTAAGGCGCCTCGACCCTTGGTCAAAGCCCCTTAATTATGATCAAGAGCGTTGACTTTGGTCGACCAGAGAATAAAAATATATTTTTTTATATTTGTTATGTGTGCACATGTGTTCAGTGGGGACACCCACCGTGACTAGAATTAGTCCACAATGTGTTATTTGCATGCAAAGCGCTAACAATTAATGGGTACCATGGTGGTTCGCTTTAATTAACTGTTGCAGGTACTAGGAAGAGTGATTTTCCTAAGCGCAATGGAGCCTAACAAGATTCTAAGAGGCGGTTCGCATGACCAAGTGCTTCGAAGACTCCAGAGTTGCCCTTAGTGGCATGTAATTAGGAAAGTAATGAAGAAATTGACAAGTGGCATGTTGCCAAGAAGGGGAGCCTAAGAGCTCATGTAATATTTATTCACGTTTGGATTTTTGTAGGAGCAGCTCTACGCTGAACTGTGTATTCACTTTCTCTCAAGAAATAAAATACCTTCGGGGGGGTCCAGCCCGACATGTTGTCCTGGGCCCTAGCTGTCTGTTGAGAGAGGGAGAGAGGGAGAGAAAATGAGAGTAACTTTGTTGTCATTTACGAGGAGGATTATATTGGTATCAGAGCATGGCTTCACAACTCTTTGTTGCTGTGACGATCAAGTACGGGCTGCGTGCAAAAAGAAAGCTCGACAAGAAATTGTGATGCAAGTAGAGATTTGGGGGTGCGAATCTGAAGTCAGGTGTCGTGGAGGTGTGGACACGCTTTCACAAGGGACCTGTGCATCTGATGAAGAGCTGGATGACGGAGATCTCCACGCAACGACACGCCTCTCCGTGAAGTAAATTCTTCATGTGACGCTTACCTTGGCGTGCATCTTTGGGTGGTCTCACGACGCCAAATGACCAAAAGAACTTGCAAAGACCTTTTAACGTTGTTTGGAGGTTCTGATAGCGTGGAGGTTTCGCGAAGCCAAATTCTGTGCTAGCAACCCCAAAGGATTATTCTAACACGTGCGCTGACGGTTGGCAAGCGTGGGGTATCGAGGGGTGAACGATAAGAGAAGAGCTTCCGAGGCGTTTGTTGTGAAGAAGATGCGAGCAAAGTTGTTCCGTCGATGTTTTGCGACGCTGACGGACGTGCGTGACGACCTTGGGATTCTACCAAAATTTTATTACCTTAGGTTGCGCTGACATGGTGCCTAGCCAAGCAACAGATGACGTGGCAAGTTAGTAGATGACGTGGCACTGACACGTGCGAGCTGACATGGCAGTGTACTATTCAGATGCTGACATGGCATTGACATGTGACAGACAGGTAGCTGATGTGGCAGACCCTGGGTTTATCTAACCTAACCTTGGTTAGTAGACTGGTCAGAGGTCCAATTTGTTGACCTAACTAAACTAAACTGGTTAGTGGAACCACGTCTGACCAACTAACCCTGGTTCTAGCTAACCAGACCATAGCTGGTTAACTAGATTACAGTGGGTTGAGTTCAGTTGGGAGCCAACGAAACCAGACCAGAACTAGTCTGGTTAGAGTAACCAGTAGTTACCCATCAAGTTACTGTCATTAAAAAAAATAAAAAAAGACAGTTGCAGAGACTGTTTCTGCTAGCAGTTTTCACCTATCTGAGAGAGTATTTACTGTCATAAAAAGCTAAAAAAGTAAAGGAATGCATGCCTTTATGCTCAGGAAAAGGGAATCAGATGCATACTCAGTGCTTTTTGCAGCAGCTAGAAAAGGGGCAATATAGTTGTTGATACCTTGGCAACTTTGTGGGTATATGCCTTGAGTTGACAGCCCGGTACTGGCATAGATTGTGAATGCAAGATACCTCTTGTTGAGGTTAATTTCTCTCTTTGAAAAGCAAAGGCAGCGTGCATCAGTTGCATACACAGTGTGTGTGACAAACTTGCAGATCTCAGACGAGTCGTAAGAAAATCGCTCAATCACCTATCCAGAGGGATTTACAAGATAGGGATGCACATCCAAGATAGAAAAGTGTGCAGCAAAATCAGCAAGAATTTGAGCAGATGGTACGCACTCGTATGCAAGAGATGGAAAATCTCAGAGGGGATCCAAGAGCTCAGCATTTGTTTCAAGTAGAAAATATGCCTAATGCAGCTTATGATGTGCCAATGCCAGAGGCACACTATCGTGTACAGCCCGAGAGAGAGAGATCTCATAGGGGACAGTCTCATAGCAGGAAGAGATCAAGGCATCACCAAGCTCTTCACCGTCTACCTCAAGCTTGACTTCTATATCTTCGTCTTTATCAGATAAACCATCGAGTAAAAGAAGGAAACACAAGAAGTCTAGGAAGAGAAAGTCTTCCAGAGAGACCAAGGAATTCAAAGAGGGAGGTAAATCTGTCAAGTTTATGACCTATAATGGACAATATGGTCATACAGACAAAGCATTGCAGTTCATCATGCAGTTCAATGTTGCATTTGGTACAGAAAAGTTTTCAGAATCCTCCAAGTTAAGAATGGTTAGTTTGCACTTGACAGTAACAGCTAGTGCATGGTGGAGTGCACAGACCACAGATGGGTCAGCCCCAAAGAGATGGAAGGACTTCAAGAAAGCGTTCTACCAGCAGTTTATGCCTAAACAGTTTAGAGATCATGTTCTCCAAGATTGGGACAGTTTGCATATGGATGCAGGAGATACAGTGGATGTGTACAACCAAAAGTTTTGGGATGCTTATTTGCAGGTTGCACCTTTCAAAGATATCTCCAAAGAAACCCAAATGAGAAAGTATAGAGCAGGTCTCAGTCCAAGAATCCAGGCAGTAGTGAATGCTTTGGGGGCAAAGAACATTCAAAACCTTATGCATTCAACTTCAGTAGCTAGTCTTGTGCCGTTACAAGATCCATCCACGGTACTATCCTTGCATGCAGGACGTGCTGAAAGAAAAAACTGATTTTTCAAAATCAAAAAAGAAAGAGTATCCCAAGGTTGAAAAGAAAGGGTTTCAGCCTCAGAAGCCGAGGGGTACTCAATTTTCAAAGTCATATAAAGGCAAATCCCCATTCACTCCTGAACAGATAGCTAAATTCCGCAGAGATGGGAAATGCTTTAAGTGTGGGAAAGAGGGGCATATGGCTGCCCAATGCCCTGAAAAGCCTTCGGGTTCTAAGGAGCAGAAAAAGCCACAAGTACCACCGAGGCCAATGGTGGGAGCAGTCCCAAATGTTTTGGGGAGTACCTCAGACCCAAAGGAAAAAGAGCTTTTGCTATCATGGGGAAAGATAAGAGATCAGCAAGCATTAATCCTATTTGATCGAGGGTCTACATACAATTTCATATCTGAAGAATTAGCCTTGAGATTAGGGATAAAAACTGAAGAGCTAGGCAGAGCTCTTGATGCTGATCAAATGTTCCAAGGGAATCTAGTGCAAGTTTGATTGGAAAGCTTCGTGTCCATGTGCAGAGCTATGTAGATCAGGAGGACTTCTTAATCTCTCCTCTCAAGCAGCATGATGTTGTACTTGGTACAACGTGGTTCCATCGAAAGGAAGTAACAATAGAATACCCTGAGAGGGTGCTGAGTTTTTATCCATAGGGGGGAAAACCAGCGTTTAGTTGCCAAGAATAAAGGGGATACTATCCCCATTGTGTCTGATGTTACATGTGGTAAAGCAATAAAGTCTGCAATTTCCGCGTACACGGTTTTTGTAAAAGAAAAAGAGAATGATATGCACGCTGAAATGAATGATGCAGACAAGGATAAATTTCAGTTTCTTGTAAACTTTAAGAATTGCTTTTCCGATGCTTTGCTAGGGGAGTTACCCCTAGAGAGACCAGAAGATCATCAGATAGAGTTAATGCCTGGTAGTGAGCTACCAAATAGACCACCTTATAGAGTCAGTGCGACTCAGAGAGAGGAGATTATGGCTCAGGTGCAGCACTTGTTGTCCAAAGGGTTGATTCAGCCCAGCTCGTCTCCTTTTTGCTCACCAGTACTTCTAGTACAGAAGAAAGATGGTTCTTTTCGAATGTGCATTGATTATCGTGCATTGAATAAGATGACCATCAAAAATAGATTTCCGATACCACGCATAGATTATGTGCTTGACCAGCTCAAAGGAGCAACAGTTTTCAGCAAGATAGACTTGAAGAGTGGCTATCATCAAGTCTGGATACAACCACAAGATGTGCATAAGACAGCTTTTCGCACTACATTCGGATTGTATGAATACTTAGTGATGCCTTTTGGGTTGACAAATGCTCCAGCCACATTCAATAGAATAATGGATCGCATCTTCTGGAAGTACAGGCATTTCACGGGTACTTTCTTTGATGATATCCTAGTCTTTTCAAAGACAGAAGAAGAGCACAGGGAACACCTTGCTTTGGTATTTCAAAAACTTTGAAATCATCAGCTTTTTGCCAATAGCAAGAAAAGTGAATTCTTTTTGGAAGAGATCCATTATCTAGGGCATATAATATCCAAGAATGGAATACAGATGGATCCTGCAAAGATCTGAGCCATCCAAGAATAGCCTGAGTTGAAAACTGTGCATGAAGTCCGTAGTTTTTTTGGGACTTTGCTCCTATTACAGGAGTTTCATGAGGCATTTTGCTGATATAGCAGCTCCACTACATGACCTTATAAAGAAAAATGCAGCCTTCACATGGGGAATATCACAGAAGAAAGCATTCAATACACTCAAGGAGAAGTTGACTACAGAGCCTATTCTTGTAGTCCCGGATCTTTATCAACCTTTTGATGTTGATTGCGATGCTTGTGGAGAGTGTGTTGGGGCTGCATAGCATCAGAATGGTCATGTGGTAGCCTCTGAGAGCACTAGACTCCAAGATGCAAAGAGATATCAAGGAATCTATGAGAAAGATTTATTGGCTGTAATCCATGCCATCCATACATGGAAGCATTATCTTTTGGGTGCAGATTTTACTGTTAAAACAGATCACCAAAGTCTGAGATATTTTCTGACTCAAACAAAACTTTCCGAGAAGCATATGAAATGGGCAAATATGCTCTCAATGTATCATTTTCAGATTGTCCATACCCCAGGAATTCGGAACAGAGTGGCAGATGCCTTGTCCCGAAGACCCCAAGTCAACAATGTAACTATTGCTTATCATCAGGACCTGGAAGATATGAGGGAGCAATATGCTAATGATGCAGATTTTGGCGAGATTTTACAACAAATCCAAGAGGGGCAGTCCGCCGGTCACTATTCTCTGAAAGATGGGTATCTAATGAAAGATGACTGCCTATGCATCACCCAAGAGATGAGGAAAAAGATTTTGGAGGAATGCCATGCACCTCCCTATGCTGGACATAGAGGAATTACAGCAACTCTAGCACTAGAGAGGTATTTCTTTTGGCCAGGGATGCGGAAAGATATACATCAGTTTGTTACTGCATGCCTTACGTGTCAGAAAGTAAAGTATGATAGACGGAAGGCACCTAGCCTACTTATGCCTCTTCCCGTGCCTCAGGCATTGTGGGAAAGTATTACAATGGACTTCATTTTTGATTTGCCAAGATCAAAGTTACGGAATGATGGCATTTGGACTATCATTGATAAATTCAGCAAGCAAGCTCATTTCATTCCGGTTCGCAAAACCATAAAGGCAGATCATATGGCTAAGCTTTTCATGGCACAGATCTTTAAGTACCATGGTATGTCTAAGTCCATTGTTAGTGATCGAGATCCCAGAATGACCAGTCTATTCTTGAGAGCTTTATTTGATAATATGGGGACGAATCTGAATTTTTCTTCTTCTTTCCATCCCCAGACAGATGGTCAAAGTGAAGTAGCGAATTCTACAGCATTGGATACGCTGCAATGCTACGTGGGTGACCAAGGTTCAGACTAGGAAAAGTGTCACGATCTGTGACGTATTCCTTTCTCTATTTCTAGACTTATGGATGGTTTGATGAATGGACACTTGTGGAAGGGTATGCCCTTTCGACGGGACACTTCCTATGAGGCACAACCCTTCACAAGAGACATTCTATTGAAGAGACATTCCTATTGTAATGTACCCTCTCATCAAGGGTCACACCCTTCACAAGGGGTACACACCTCTTCATGCACATACACTTCGGAGTACACACCTTTTCATGTGTGACTCTTCACTCTCTATATAAGAGAGGCCCAATTATATGGATGACACACTACAGATACCCTACAGACATTCAAGCAATACAATTATTCCTTGTTCTCTGCTATTTCAGTCTCCTTTCTGTTCCTTAGCACACTTCTAAATATAATAAATCTAGGATTTCTTACAAAAAGTACCTACCATTGGTAGAGTTTGCTTACAATAATACAGTACACAGCTCTACAGGGAAAGCCCCCTTTGAGGTCACCTATGGAAAGGTGATTCTGCCACCTATCCTAAGGACCAAGGACGAAATATTTACAGCTGATCAGTTTGTGAGAGACCTCCAGACAGCTTATAGCCAAGTCCAGACAGCAATTGAAAGGTCTCAAGAGAAGTATAAAAGAGCTGCAGATAAGCATAGGAGACAACTAGATCTCAAGGAAGGGGATTGGGTACTTTTGAAGTTCGAGAAAGCTAGGCTCCGTAAGTTCAAAGGCAAACAGAAAGCGTATGCAAAGTTATCTCTCAGGTACTATGGCCCTTTCAGGGTTACAGAAAGAATAAATGAGGTTGCATACAGGTTGGCATTGCCAGAGCATTGGAGGATTCACAATGCATTCCATGTGAGTCTTCTCAAGAAATTCCAGGGGCCAGAGCCTACAGAGCCAATATCAGAGGATCCACCAGAAGTGGATGAGCTGGAGGAGGTCCTTCAGCCAAAGCAGATTGTGTACCATACTGTACGCAAAGGCCCTCAGAGTTTTACAGGTATCTTGTAAAATTCAAGAATTATACAGCATTGGATGCCAAGTGGATGGATGAAGACATGTTATCCGATCATCCACAGCTTTTGGATGTTCATAAGGAAGCTTTTCAGTTGAGGTCAACTGAATAGAAGCCGAGGGGATGTCACCACAATGTAAATATCCTAAGTCAAAGTACAGTTGACCATTCTCAAGAAATTCCAGGGGCAGAGCCTACAGAGCCAATATCAAAGGATCCACCAGAAGTGGATGAGCTGGAGGAGGTCCTTCAGCCAGAGCAGATTGTGTACCATCCTGTACGCAAAGGCCCTCAGAGTTTTATAGGTATCTTGTAAAATTCAAGAATTATACAGCATTGGATGCCAAGTGGATGGATGAAGACATGTTATCCGATCATCCACAGCTTTTGGATGTTCATAAGGAAGCTTTTCAGTTGAGGTCAACTGAATAGAAGCCGAGGGGATGTCACCACAATGTAAATATCTTAAGTCAAAGTACAGTTGACCATTTATCTGATCATAATTAAAGAGTTTTTATATGTATTAATTATGGTCAAA